>NW_026057576.1:20667744-20772833 GCF_023721935.1 Panthera uncia | reverse complement strand
AAATGGAGAAAACAGTACAGGAAAACTTTGTTTTTGATAACATAATGCTCTCAATATTAAACAACACTAGAAATTAAGAGTTATGACTTACAAGCATGTGGCTTCCACACAGATCTCAAGCCTCGTTCCAACTAGAGGCAGCTGGCACAAAGGAGATGGACACAACCAACGGGACTGCACACCTCAGAACCTGTCTTCTGCTGACCTACAAGCTTGCTGAGGAAAAGAGGTCTGAATAGTGTGAACAGCCCTGCAGACCTGGTTGGCACCAAGATTCTCTCTCTTCTTCTGGTGTCATTCTTAGGGCAGGGAGCGAGCCTGTATGATTTTTTATCGTGGAAGCGGATTTTCTCACAGTAAACATAAAAGACTCTGAATGGCGAATCAATCTGTTTAAAAATGGGCTCCACGTTCTTTACAAGATATAGCCTGGTGTAGACTATTTGAAACAGCTATGTCAAATACGAAAAAATATTTAACTGCAAAAAAAATTTATTTCAATTAAAGCACTGACATGTTCACTGAAGATCTCTAATAGGGTTTTTCTGTTTTCATAAACTCGATGGGTTTATTTGTTATCAGTTATTTGTTATCAGTTTAAATTGCTAAGCTGCCTTATAATAGGAATTTATTTATAGCTAATGAGCCATTGATAAAGTCTAAGATGCTTTACAAAATAAGCACTACTGTATGACAACGTGAACAAAGTAATAGCATATATTACTTCTTCTGACAATGACCCCACACACCAAGAAGGCTGGGGGAAATCATCAAGAGCAATACGTTTACGTCCCTGCCTTTGAGGAGATTATGGTCTAATAGAAAGTCCAATCCTAGGAAGTAGAAGCCTAGAATACAAATACAAGTAGAGTAAGCAAACAACGGAATACAACATACAAATCTATAGTCTATGTGATACACGTTAATGTATATATGGAAAAAAATATGTGCACAAAGGTTACAACTATATGAAAATTATATATCCCAGAAAACTGCTACATGAAATCCCAGAAACCAAATTCTTAGTGTTCTAGCAGATGATAAAATGTAAGCATTTCCTCAGTGAAGATTACCCAGTTTCCTGCAGGAATGAGGGTTTTTTATAGCTTTCTTCCTTTTTTACCAATGGAAGTTCCTGTCTGAGCACAAAAGACTTAAGTGTGTAGCTGTCTTTCTCTGTTTTTGAGTATTATATTACAATGTTAGTAAGCCTTCCAAAGATAAGCTCTAAAGTCTTAGGTAAACTTCTGGGGTGCAACTTTACAACTTGTCATGTCATACATCTATACTACAGCAAAAGAAATTCAAAAAGACCTTTCAAGTTACAGAAGAGCCAAATATTACTCTCATCAATTTCTTCCATACTTATTTTTTGTTCATTTAAGAGAGACAGTGTGTGCGCACAAGCGGGGGAGAAGGGCAGAGGAGGAAAGAAAGACAGAATCTTAAGCAGGCTCCACACTCAGCACAGACCCCAATGCAGAGCTCAATCCCACGACCCTGGGATCATGACGTGAACCAAAATCAAGAGTCGGACACTCAACAGAGGGGGCTACCCAGGCGGCCCCACTTCCATACTTATTCTGATGGGCTTTTTGAGACTGAGCAGATGCTACACCTAGGACTTAGACACCAAATGTATTTCCCAGGTCCAGACGAGCCTCTACTCTAAGACAGACTCACCCTCAAAATTTTATAAGTAAGATTACACTTAGGGGGCATCTGGGTGGCTCAGTCGGTTAAGTGTCGACTTCGGCTCAGGTCCTGATCTCATGGTCTGTGAGTTCGAGTGCCGCATTGGGCTCTGTGCTGTTAGCTCAGAGCCTGGAGCCTGCTTCAGATTCTGTGTCTCCCTCGCTTTCTGCCCCTCCCCCACTCACTCTCTCTCTCAAAAATAAATAAACATTAAAAAAATTGTTTTTTAAAGATTAGACTTTAGGGGCACCTGAGTGGCTCAGTTGGTTGAGCATCTGACTCTTGATTTCAGCTCAGGTCATGATCTAACAGTTCATGGGATCAAGCCCCATGTCAGGCTCTACACTCACAGAGCAGAGCCTGCTTCGGATTCTCTTTCTCCCTCTCTCTGACCCTTCCCTGAACTCTCTCTCAAAACAAACAAATAAATAAAACCAAAAAAAAAAAAAACACTTTTAACTACTGCACCCATTCTGTGGTATAAGTACTGCAAAGAAACAAAGTTCTGGAGATCTGCTCAGACACATGATGCTCTTAGTGCCCCAGCTGCTAGGACAGCTGTCATCCACTTCTCTTTTCTGCAAGCTTATCTTACTACAAGAATGCAAGAGAATGCCCTGAACACCTGACAAAATCCACAAAGATAGAGGGCCTTTGAGAATGAGGCATTCTCCAAAAGAGTTTATGGCGTCCTTCATGAAGATGCCTATGAACAGGTGACAAGGTCATCCTCCTACCTTTACTTAAAAACAGACTGCTGTTGGGGCACCAGGGTGGCTCAGGTGGTCAAGGGTCCAACTCTTGAGTTCAGCTCAGGTCATGATCTCACCGCTTGTGAGATCGAGCCCCACATTGGGCTCTGCCCTGCCAGTTTGGTGTTCTCTCTCCCTCTCTCCCTCCTCCTCACACTCTCCTTCTCTCTCAAAAACAAACGTTTAAAAATAAATAAAAATAAAAACAGACTGTTTTAGAATTTGCTAACACAGTGACCACCCTCTGGTCTCATCACTTTTGTTCAAATGTGTTACTCACTGGAGAAGACATACGTCATTTCCCAACTGCCAGGAAGTTACTTTACTTGAAACACAATTTGCAATTACGGCTTCTGGAAGCAATTCTTTATCCTCATCATCCAAAAGCCCACTTTCATTTCATTGCACAGAAACTTTAGGCAATTCTAGGACATAGGGAATCTGACAGCTCATTGTAAATGAAGAAATAATTCCAATGAAGCCATGTGCTCAGGTTAAAAGCAAACAACTCCTGGGGCCCCTGGGTGGCTCAGTCGGTTGAGCGTCCGACTTCGGCTCAGGTCACGATCTCACGGTCCGTGAGTTCGAGCCCCGCGTCGGGCTCTGGGCTGATGGCTCAGAGCCTGGAGCCTGCTTCTGATTCTGTGTCTCCCTCTCTCTCTGACCCTCCCCCGTTCATGCTTTGCCTCTGTCTCAAAAATAAATAAACGTTAAAAAAAAAAATTTAAATAAAAGCAAACAACCCCAGTGGCAATAGTATTAGCAGGAAAAAAAAAAAAAAGATATCCAGGGTTGTGAAGCTGACTGTAATCTTATACAAGTATTGCTTCCATGAGATACTTTCATTTTTAAAACAAAAAACTTCCATGATTTGCAGTAATTTCTATAGTTTTGTTCTTTGTTTCCCCAAACATTCAAGGTTTTGTAAAATAAATTACATAAATACAGATGGGCCAAAAGCCTAAAGAAATGGATAGAACACAGTTATACTTTATTTTTCTAATGTGTTCAAAGCTGGAATACAGGGACCTAAGCTCAAATCTATTTACGGTATCATAACCCGTCCCACGTGAATAGCTCTAATGTGATTTTACCTACTATCCTCTGCCATAGGAGTAGTATCAACCATACCCTGCAATGGCCTAGTGCCAAACTAAAATTCCAGCAATGGACAGGCAGAACCGTACTGTAGTCCTTCAATGAAAGTTTACTGAATGTCCTCCAAGTAAAAGGGACACAAAGCCAACACCATGACACCCTTCCCTGACCCTGGCAGAACTTACATGGGGTCAGAGAGGTCTGGGCACATAAACAGATGTACACCAGAGTGGCCATTGCTCTCGTGGATAGTTGTGAATGCCACGGAAACACCAGAATTGGGAAGCGTCAACTACCTGTGAGAAGACAGGCACCCGGAACAGTGAATGTATATGCCAGGTGGAAGAACTGAAAGAAATTTAGCATGGCTGTAGCCAAAAAGCTTAGCCTTTATCCTATGAACAACATTCAATCACTGAAAGACCTTAAGCAGGGAAGTGGTATGATCAGATGTACGTCCGTTAAAGATTACTTTGGCTGAATGTATGGACCAGATGCTGATGAAGAAAACTCAGAGGGAGCCTAAGGTGGCTACAGCAAGCCAGGAAAGAAAGAAAAGAAGCCTGTACCAAGGAAGTGGAAATGGAGAAACCTGGACAGAAGACAAACTCAAGAGGATTCTGCAACTGACTGAATGGAAGAAGAGGAGCTGGATAAGGGAAAAGGGAGAGCGAAGGATTATACCCAGCTGCTCAGCTTAAGTAACTGAGTGAACGGTAGTGTCACTCACTAGGACCCAGAACACAGCAAATTTCAGGGTCGATGACGAATTCCACCCTGGACATTTTAAGTTTAGCCACCTGTGGGATATCAAAGTGGATATGTCCAATAGATAGATTTGTAAATCTGAAGATCAAGAAAGAGATCTGGATTGAAGATGTGGAAATCTGGCATGAGATCACCCAGGGAAAAGTGTGTGGAGTAAGAAGAGAAGAGGATGTCGGAAAGAACTCTAAGAAAGTCGGACAGCAGAGAGACAAGGAACACCCCTGCGGAAGAGACTGTGAAGGAACAGGCAGAGTAGGAAGCAAACCAGGAGAATAGAGTCATGGAAGCCTAGGGACATGAGCATCACACAAAGGAGGCAGGTCAAGGTCTAATGCTGTTGAGACCAAAACAAGGTAAGGACTAAGAAATGCCCACTGGATTTGGCAAGAATTATCGATGACCTTCACGAGATGAATTTCGGTGAAGCTGTGGGTGGACAAGACCAGATTGCAGCAGGCTGAGGAGCATGTGAAAGGTGAAGAAGTGAAAACAATGACTATAAACAACTTGCTCATGAAGTCTGACTGTGAAGGAAAAGAAAATTAGCTAGGAGTAAACGTAAAATTGGCTGAAAGTGAAGGATGTATTTTGGGTCACCTTTTTATTTTAAACATATTAGAGCCTTAAAAAGGTTTACTTATTAATTTGTTTTTAAGACTTTAAGTAATCTCTATACCAAATGTTGGGCTCAAACTCACAACCCTGAGATCAAGAGTCACATGCTCTCCCAACGGAGCCAGCCAGGTGCCCCAAGAAACTTAAAATGTTTAAATGTTCACAGGAAGGACCCAGTAAGAGAGAAAGATAAGGGCAGGACATAAGCACTAAATAAGTAACAGGAAGTGGAATCTGAAGCAGAGGTGCAAGAGAAGCTATAGAAAGGGGGAGCTTCTTCTGTGAAAACAAAAGAGAAGGATGGATACAGATGGAAGTGAATTTCATGGTTGAGGCACCAGAAGTTGGAAACAATTTTTCTCTTCCCTTTCTCTCCCCCTCTCTCTGCATTTTTCATTCCTACCAGCAACTTATGAGGGTTCCAACTGCCCCATATCC
Organism: Panthera uncia; assembly: GCF_023721935.1. NCBI lineage: Eukaryota > Metazoa > Chordata > Mammalia > Carnivora > Felidae > Panthera > Panthera uncia. The sequence continues at coordinate 20,767,467 of NW_026057576.1, read as the reverse complement.
TTGCCAACACTTATTATGGTCTTTCTTATTATAGCCATCCTAGTGCATGTGAGGTAATATCTCATTGTGGGTTTGATTTGCATTTTGGGTCATTCTCTTCTGAAGTCATCTATTTCTCCCTGTGAAGAAAGAGAGAAGGCTTTCTGTTGAGAGTAAGAGGAAAGGTAGCAATAGAACGTGGAGTGGAGGGAAAAAAATGGAAAAGGTCTAACGTCTAAAGCAGGAAGAGTACTGACAGAGAAACCAATAAAGGGGATATGAGCCCAGTGGAAGCTAGAAACCAGAAGTCTGTACAAGTACCCCTCTGATCTCCTCCAAGTTTTTCTTCTCCAGTGAAGTGGGTCTTTTTCTTAAACTGATCTAACCAGAATTGGAATGGGCAGTTGCTCATTTAAACACGATGAGAGAAGTGCCCCTGAACAATACATTATCTGTTGAAAGTCCAGTAATATCCACATTTGAAACAACAGTTTGCCTAAGATTCACCCTCCTTGAGAACAAAGCACCTCTCATACATGAGTTCACTGCAGACCTTGCATGTGTACTGTAAGTACTCACAATTACAATCATGGTACTAAATTCATCAAATGACAAACTGTAAGAAAACACCACACACCCATCATCTCAATAATGGATAATTCCTTTAAAACATGTTAACTTAAGAAGGATAATAACCAGGGGCGCCTGGATGGCTCAGCCGACTGAGTGTCTGACTTCGGCTCAGGTCATCATTTCAGGGTTCAGGAGCTGAAGCCCCGCATCGGGCTCACTGCGGTCAGCACAGAGCCCGCTTCAGATCCTCTGTACCCCCCTCTCTATCCAGCCCTCCCCCGCTAGCACGCCCTCTCTCAAAAATAAAAAATAAACATTAAAAAAATGATAATAAGCAATTACACAAAATGATTTTTGACTTACCCAGTTAGCTTGTAGAGCACAAGATATAGCCACAGTATTCGGTTAAACTAATTTGATAAGTATATCCTTATGTAAACATGAAGTAAAGACTTAATTTAGAGATTTATCACTAAGGCACGCTGACCACAATTTTCGCTCAGGGATCACATCCTGGGACTGACTTATAAGTGAACTAGTTTTACACCAAGGGTGCTATGCTGCTGCTTCAATCATCTTTTGCTGAGTAACATACCATCCCCAAACTCAGTGGCTTAAAGCAAGAGCAACTTGTTATTTCTCTCAATTCTGTGTTTTGAGTAACTCGGCTGAGGTTGCTCATGAGGTCATGGGCACTGGGAACTTAACTAAGGCTGACACAGGCCTCACTCACACAGCTGAGCCACTGCAGGTGGTCTCTCCTAGATTCAAATGGAGCAGACACAGACTCCATCTCTTAACGGGAGGTGCAGCAGTCAAGCCTAGGGATGGGAGGAACTGCTGGCAGTAATGGCTGAAAACACTTTACCACCACAGCTGTAAACAATATTACTAGATGTTTCCACTACGCTATTTGAGTTCATGACTGAAGCAATAGAAGGGGGTCAGACTATCTCCAAAACTAAAACACTTGCATAAGTATTGAAAAGAACATCTCTGCAAACATACGCTTTTGCCCCCATAGAATGCTAGTCTCAGGAAAGCCATGGAATCTTCGTTTCTGGGGTTGTGAGGAGGATAGACACCATCTTTCAGGAATGCTCGGAGTACAGTCTTTCCCAAATGAAATTCATTATCTCCTGAAGTCCTTTCACACCTTACAATTTATTAGGTATGCATGAGTATGATATCATTTAGTAAAATCTAATACTAAAAAAAATAAAGGTATCCCTAGCTATTTGAACTCTTGCTATCCAAATCTATCTAAACTCAAAATCAAATAGATTTGACAAAGTTTTTTTAAAATTTTTTTTTTTTAACGTTTTATTTATTTTTGAGACAGAGAGAGACAGAGCATGAACGGGGGAGGGGCAGAGAGAGAGAGAGGGAGACACAGAATCGGAAGCAGGCTCCAGGCTCTGAGCCATCAGCCCAGAGCCCGACGCGGGGCTCGAACTCACGGACCGCGAGATCGTGACCTGAGCTGAAGTCGGCCGCTTAACCGACTGAGCCACCCAGGCGCCCCTGACTAAGTTCTTATACTGAAACTTTTGCTACTGGCTCTCCTAGACTCAGGTATGAAGTAGATTTGGATATCACAGTATCCCTTACAACCTGAAATCTCACTATCTGAACACAGTAACCCCATAAACTCATACAGTAAAAAGGATATATGCCCCAAAATATTAACTGTTATCTTTAGATGGTATAATTACAGGTGATGTACATTCTTCTTTTTGCTTTAGTTTCTAAATTCTCTGTTTCCTTTCAAAATCTAAAAAGTCTATATTGTGACTTAATATACTTGGAAATATTTAAAAAAAATTTTTTTAATTTTAAAATGTTGTGGGTCAAACACGTAATTGATTTAGATAACCGACTTGATTAACTGACCTCTTCTGTGACATCTATTCTGGTTAAAGTCAAACATTGACATTCATCATATGCCTCCTGTTTACTGCTCAACATGTATACAATATCTAACATTTTTAGTTGTTTTTTTTTTTAAACCACAGAATATTTTTAAAATGTGTAGTAAGGACCTGCCTGGACTCTAGACTCCATTAGGGCCCAAACGTTGTTTGCCATGTTTGACTTACTATTTAATGCAGTACATAGAAAAACAGAATGATGATGATGATGATGATGATGATGATGATGGTGGTCTTTGACTTCCCTTCAGTTTCATCTTCCCCACTCTGACTTTCAGATAAAGGAGGACATGGTCTCAGACTTCCCAGCTTGAGCTGATTAAATTTTTTTTTAACATTTATTCATTTTTGAGAGACAGAGAGAGTGATAGAGAGAGAGCTGGGGAAGGGCAGAGAGAGAGGAAAACACAGAACCGGAAACAGGCTCCAGGCTCTGAGCTGTCAGCACAGAGCCCGACACCAGGCTCGAACCCACAAATCATGAGATCATGACCTGAGCTGAAGTCGGAAGCCTAACGGACCGAGCCAACCAGGTGCCCCTGAGCTGCTGATTATTAAGATGAAGCCAAGCTCTTGCTGCAACATATAAGCACTCTTTACTTTAAAATTTTTTAACATTTTTTTTTTTTAAAGCTGCAAACTTGATAGCTTTTTAAAGCCATTTGCTTTCTGAAGTTCCCAGAACTTTATCATTTGGGTCACACACATAAAAATCACTGTGGAAGAAATCTCGTTAATGATTAATACCCTTCTTCTTCTAGAGTGAAGAAGAAATGGGACCTGTCTAGAAGTACTTAATAAATAGACGGGATTCATACAATGGAATAAAAGATATCCATGCCACGGATTAATAGAATGAAAACATACAGTTACCTACTCAACCCTGAAAGCACTTCGAAGCGGAGAAATTCACCCAGTGGTCACTTCAAATAGATATTTCTAAAGTTTAAAACACAATAAACCTCCCTCAGGGTTAGCTCATTTTTCCATTCTTTTTTGCATGATATATACCTTGGTGTTTTGATGTTACTATCCCACAATGCACAACAGTATTAGAAACTCACAATTTTTGCCTCCAAGAACTATAATCCTCCTCCCCCAAAAATAAATAGGCCAAAGTCAAATAAGACTCTGAACCTGTTTTTTTTTTTTTTTTTTTTTAAAGCAACATTACAATATTGCTTTAAAAACTGCAATTCCCAGCTGCAAAGAGGGCTTCGGAAGGTCTCTCATGCAAACAAACATACACAAAAAGCCACTTACGGGAGCGGAACAGAGCGTGCCTAGATGGTCATCTCACATAAAATAGAGCGGTTAGTGCACCCAAGGCAGGACAAGAGAAATATTTCACTCATTTCGCCTCACTCCTGGATAAAGGTCCCTAAGCGAATGCCCCGTTGTGGAGGCCGTGTTGTGGGGGAAAGGGAGACGGTGGAGAATATGGTCTGTGATACCACCACCCTCCCCGGAGATGAAGGAGAAGATGCTAAGATCTTGGGAAAGGCCGAAAGAGGATGGGGAAGAGAGTCGGAGGGGAGGTCTCTTCTCAGCAAAACAGCGCCCAGAGCGGTAACAGGCTGCAGCTGTGAGCAAAGCCGCGTCCTAGCAGCTCAAAAAAGAGAGGGAGCAGGGAAAACTTTCCCTAGCCTCCCTGCACCCTCTCCCTCCTCCTCGGAGAAAACGCCAGCAGAGCTGCTAACGGTGCCGCGCCGGTGGCCCCGCCACCCGCCGGGTCGCAGCGCCCCGCGGACCGGGGGCCGGGAAGCCCAGGCCCGCAGCCGGAGGGAGGGAGGAGGTGGGAGAACGGGGCACACCAGCCCGGCCCGGGGGGGAAGGGGGAGCAAGGAGAAGGGCAAGGGCGGAAGCGCCCCCCGCGAGCGCGGGCCCGCGCCCCACCGGCTACCTGGGCAGCCAGCTGCTGCTTCGCGCCGTCCGGCCGGGCCCTGCCGCGGGGAGCGCCGCGGGGATCTCGGAAGCTCGGCGGCCCGGAGAGTCGCCAGAGAACAGCGGTGCGGACGGCCGGCGAAGGGGTGGAGCGGAGTGAGGGGGGTGGGGTAAGAGGGCGCCAGGGGCCGGGCCGCCGGGTCACGTGGCCGGGCCGCCTCACGTGACGCCGACGCCACGCGCGCTGGGCGGACTCGGGGTTTATCCGCCCGCCCCGCGGTGGCTGCGAGTCAGTGTTTTGGGGCTCTAGGCCAGGCGGCCCCCCGAAGCTTTGCGGAGAGTCGTGGTGGAGCTTGGTGGCTGCCGAGGCTCACAGGCTTTTGTCTCAGGGAGCCCGAGGGCTTGGCCGTGGGGGCGGCCGTCCAGCCACCCCGAGGGACCTAGGACGGAAAAGCGACGCGAAACTCCTTTCCCTGCCCCGTAGCGCGCCCTACTTCCTCTAGACACTACCCTGATGGTGCTACCCGGGACAAAGGTCGTCGGAGGAGATACTCCTTATATTTCAGGGATGACCTCCCCGCCCCCGCGCCCTGACCGACCGGTCAAAGGACACCTGCGCAGGACCTGAGGGTGGGGAGGGAAGGTGGCAGCTGGACCACGATCAGAAGGAAAAGTGAGGCACGGGGCCCAGATGATGAAAGGAAGGCACAACCTCGGAAGCAGGCTGTCAGGATTGGAAAGGACCTAAGACAGCAAATGACACAACCCGTTTCTTATTATAAATGAGTAAACTGAGGCCGGGAGAGCTTCATGCTGCTCTAGCCTGTCATCTATGGAGACCACAATCTTCTTGGTTAGGTATTGCACGGCTCTTTGAAAACTCCAGTTCGCTCCACAGAATAAAGTCCAAACGTCTTGGCATAACTTTCTAAGCAATCTTGTTGAAACTTAAGCTTTCCCACTTGAGCTCTGTTGAATAAACAGAAAAACATTTTCTAAGTATCACCAAACAACTCCGTTAATCTACTAGAAGGCTGCTTTTCCACATCTTCCAGCACTGACTCAACAGTACTCTAGCCTCTGGCTCTGGAGATTTCCTGTTTTCCTTGACTACTCAGCTTTCTTTGGATTACTAACTTTTTCCCTAAGTTGTTTTCCTCGCCTTTGCATTCGTTCATTCTTTTGCCTCTATCTGAAATGCCCTGAATCACTACCCTCTCCCCACTTACACAAAACCAGAGTCAGACAGTACTTAAAGCATTAAAACTAGATTTTATTCAGAGACTATTGCAACATTGCAAGTAAGCCTGGTTCTAGAATGAGGTCTCTTTTCTCCTATTGCAGTAATAGTTCCTGAATAAAATCTGCTTTTACTGCTTTCAGTACTGTGGGGCTCTGGTTATCTTTAACCATACCCCCAAGGTACACATCAGTCTCCTAAGCTTATCTTTTAAAATCCTGGTCAAATACCACCCACTCTGGTCTTCCTTCTCTTCATCTTCCTCCCTGATTCAACAGCTCCAGCAACTGAAATTCATTCAGACAGTGTCTGATGTAACTTCTTTCCTAATTTCCTGGCAACTACAGATTCTGATAAACTAATCTCAGACTGCCCAGAAATGTACTGTACATTTCCTATAAGAGGTAAATTGTGTATTGCTATCTTCTTCCCTAGATTGTAAAGTCTTTGAAATGAGACATCTGGGCTTACTACAGTGCCTTCAATATGCACTGAGTGAAGTGGCTCAACCAAGGTTGTAGCATTTCATTGAATTTACTAAAAATTATTTGAGCCTACTCTGTTTAAAGGGGGAAAAAAGTCAGTTTCTTTAGGCTACAATCTGATCAAAAGGGCTTCTGGAAAACATGTGTTTGAGAAAAAAATTGAGGTTGTGGGTTTGAGTCCTCAAATATTTCCTGAGCACTCATTGCTTACCATGTGCCAGATGCCATACTTGGAACATCTTGGAGGATAAAAGGTTGGATAAGACATGGTTGCTGATCTCAAGGAATATGTAGTTTGTTTCACTATTCCAGCACAGGGTGAAAAGTATTATGATACAGGGTATCAAGTGAGCACAAAGGAAGGTTAGGAAAAAACTTCCTGGGAAAGTGAATTTGGAGAACAAGTAACAGATGGAAGGAAGGGAAAGACCTTTCAGAAGACGGAGCGGTACCTTCAAAGGTAGGGAGGCATGAAACAGCATTATTTATTTGGAAAAGCATTTCCAAATAACCCTATATGGTTGGACTTGGTGACCTCTTTTTACCTCTGGGACAAAGGAAACCTAATTAGGTTAACGGTGAGGTACTTGCAAGACTGACACATATGTTGGTATATTAGTATTGTTCATTGGATTGAGTAACCTTCCCTCAGACAAATCATAGGGTCTTCACCTAAAATTGGCCTGTGGACTAGTGCTAGATGATCTTTTAACTTTTTTCCCCTCAGTTTCAAAAGCTCTCTATAATTGTTATCTAAAAACAGCAAAATGACTTGTTCCAAACAAGATTATTTTAGAGCACCCTAAACTTTTTCTACTGGGCAAAAAACCTCAATTTACAAGTGCTACTTTAAGGAAGAAACTGGACTCTACCCCCAGGGCGGAGGGAGGACTCCCCTTCATGTTCATGCTAACAGATGACTATGCTGGTAAAAAGTATCTGTCAAGAATGTGGGCCACAGGAGAACAATTCTAATCACTCTTGGGGGCTTCGGAATTTCATTTTAAAAGTAATCTCTCAGGAAATGGAAAATTAGGAGAGAAGAACACTGTCTCTTGTTTGCTCCCTTTTCCTCCACTGTGCTCTTCTGTGAGTTTCAATTTGGCCAGATATGGGTCAGCCAATTCAGTACCACTTCCTTCAGCTAGGCTAGCTAACGCCTGATGGAGTCCACCTCTTAACACGGTTTTCTTTGCCAAGAAAAGGTCCAAAGGTCCCTTAGGCAGACATTTGTTTTCCATAGGCCACGGGAACGTTCTTGATACTGGACGAGCAAAATTAAAAGAGATTTCAGTTACTTCCTCAAAGACTTGAATATTAGTTCTTCTGAGAGAATAAAAACAGATGGGAGCACCCAGATTGCATCCACCTTTTCTTTTCTTGTAGCCGGTCAAGATGGAGAGAAATAACCCGGAGAACCACCAACTCATAGAATGGGAACATTTAGATCACTCTATAAGATTGTTTACCTGTTTATGTAATAGTAATACTCAGACATCTATCTGTTTTGACAGCTGCAATAACAATATAATCATTTTTGAGAATTGAGGATTGCATAAGTGTCTTAGGATTTTACAAATGTAATAAAATATAGAATCTACCTAAAGAGAGAGTCCACCTTGAATTTAATTAGATAACCAAACAGGTAAACATGATCAGTCACAATGAGTTTTACAACCTCAATTATTACTGAGCCACCTACTTTGGAGATAATTTCTGTTCTTGTGGCTGGGATAAATAAACATGGCATAAACAAGGAGGAGGGAAGATTGAGAGAAGTGGCAATGGAGAATTGGAAAATAATTTTTGTTCTAATTCCTTTTTTCCATCACCCCAAGAACACATAAATAAGCAAACAAGTATCTTGGTCCTGACTAAAGTAGTAAAGTACTCTGCTGATTGATTTCTTCCCCTGCATTCAGGCAGATGCTACGCTGAACAGATGGCATAAAGAGATAAACCCACTCTGCTCCCTAGACCAGCATGAGACCCTTCCAAGCACAGCACCTCTCGTGAGTGTCTATGTCACTCCTCCATAAGATCACCTTCTGCATAAAATACACTTTTATTGTTAGCAATGGCAACACCACCAGGAGCAACATGGTTCGTTTAGGAAGCCACCAGCTTCTGGTAGGAATTATGAGGTCTTTCGTCTTCTAGGGAGCTAGAATTTTGGCTGCGATTGACTGTGAAGCAGGATTGGTCCTCTGGATATTAGAATGTATCTCGGTGACTTCTTGGAATGACACCAGGGTGCTGAGGAGGATAGTAAGAATATTCTCATTGGTTTAGAATATTGAAGGTGATGTTACCTGGAACAAACAAAATGACACTATGAGGAAAGAGACAAATCCAGAATGGGGGACAAGAACACTCCTAGCCTTGGTCTCTTCAAACAGTTAAGTCTCTGGGGGGAAAAGGGGAGAGAGACTGTTCCCAGTTTAAAAGATAGTAAAGAAAAATGACATTCAAATGTAATGCATGAACCTTGGGTGGAATCATAGTTGAAAACTTTTTTTAAAGCTATAGAAGATATTTGGTGGAGAATCATAGAAATTTAATATGGCTCGATATTAGATACTAAGTGATTTTAAAATTTTTTGTGTTATTTTTTCAGATATGATCATAGTAGTATTGAGAATGTCCTTATTGTTAGGAGATACATACCAGAGTATTTAAGAACAGAGTGTTATGAGGTTTAGCAAAAACAAAACAAAACAAAAACAAACAAAAAAAACCAATACTATACATGTACTTATCCATGAAAAAAGAGAGCAAATATGACAAAATGTTATATCTGGGAAATGTTTTTTGTACTCTATTTTATTTATTTATTTTTATTTATTTTAGAGAGAAAGAGGGGGGAGCATGGCAGGGGAGGGGCAGAGGGAGAGAGAGAGAATCTTCAGCAGGTTCCATGCTATGCATGCCCGATGCCCCTCACAGGTCTTGATCCCACAACCATGAGATCATGACCTGAGTCAAAATCAAGAGTTGTATGCTCAACCAACTGAGCCACACAGATGTCCCTTTTGCACTCTCCTTTAAATTTTGAAATTCTCATAGTAAAATGTTGGAGGGTGGGGTGAGGTGTGACCTTTTTACTCCAAATTAAGAAAGCAGGACATTTCAGTAATTTATTTATTCAAAAAGATCTTTTGAATTTCCACTATGTGCTAAACACTATATTAAGCTTGAATATATATACTGGTGAAAAAAATAATAATAGTCTTGGGGTGCCTGGATGGCTCAGTCAGTTAAGCATCTGACTCTTTGTCTCAACTCAGCTCTTGATCCCAGGGTCATGAGTTCAAGCCTTGCACTGAGCTGCATGCTGGGAGTGGAGCATACTTTAAAAAAAAAAAAAGGTAATGGTAATGGTCTCTTTCGTGGAGTCTATGCTATGCCAGTCTATGTCTCCTTTAAGACTGAAGGACTTACTCTCCCAGCTTCTGGGAAGGCTGTGCACTGACGAACCTCTTTTGTCATTTTCTTAACTAAAAAATGCTACCCTACCCAAGGTCATGCCCCTTTTAGGAGCAGCCTGCAACAAATGACTGGTCAATGAGGGGTTGTGAAGACCAGACTCTCTCACCTCAACAAGGGAAAATTCTAAAGAATCATCCCAGCTTCCGAACTTCCCACAGGGTTGGCTGGGGCCTGGTTGTGACGTACTTACTGAAGCCCGTTTTCTCTTTCTGCGCAGTCTTGCTTCCGTCCCTTTCCTCCACAGGTTCTGAGAGCATCTACCATTGAAGAGGCATTAAACACTCAAGTAGAATGACTTAACCAGTTGGCACCAGCCAGCTCTTCTATTAGCCACCCCAGTACTGGCACAATAGATTCATGAATAGAGAAAACATGGTAACAAGGAGGAAGGCTGTAACTGGGCCCACCAGTAGGATCTCCTACTCACCAAGGTTAATCCCGTAGCCAAATGATCAACCTGCCAGTAACAGGAACTATTGCTGAGACTCAATACTGCACTATCTCTTGAAGATAGCAAACAGCCACTTGGTGAAAAGGCGACCATATTGGACTCCTTCCACCCTGGATGAGGTAGTCATTCATTTTAACATGAATAGACACATATTCTATGGGTTTGCCTTACCTGTCTGCTGAGTCTCAGCCAACGTGACTATCCAAGGGATTATACTCTATTTGATCCACCATTATGGCATCCCATATATCAATGCATCTGACCAAGGAACCCACTACATAGCAAAGGAAATGTAGCAGTGGGCATATGACCATGGAATCCATTGGACCTATCACATGGCAGAAATCTTGGCTGAAGTACCAGCTTGGAGATGATACCCTGTGAGGATAAAGTGCTACCTTCTAGGATGCAGTCATGCTCTAAATCAATCACCATTATTTGATGCTGTATCCTTCGTAGGAGAATAACTGGGAGTGGAGTCAAAGGTACGGAAGCAGGAGTGTTCCTATGTACCATCATTCCCAGTGACCCACTTGGGGAATTTGTGCTTTTCATCCTCACAAATATAACCACAGTTTTAAAGGTCTTAGTTCCCAAAGGCAAAACATTTCTAACAGGGAACACAACAAGAGTCTTCAATGAATTTTAAACTATACCACCACCCAGTACTCTGAGCCCTTCATGGCAAGGACCAGCAGGCAAGAAAAAGATCTTCATGGGGGTAATTGACTCTCATTATCAAGAGGCAGTAGAACTACTATTACACAGTGGAATCGGGTAGGCATATGTTTGGCATCCAGGTAATCAACTAGGACATCTTTTAGTACTTGTGCAATTTTGATGGTGAATGGACAGATGTAGCAGGTGCAGCCTGAGAAGCACATGATAAACAGTTAACTGGAACTCATCAGTTTTAAGAATCTGTCACTCCACTGGGTGAGTCACCTAGGCCTTCAGAGGTGCTAATCAAGAGTGAAGAGCATCCAGTATGAACCACAGAAGAGAGAAAGGTTGAGTATTGGTTGCAGCCTAATACCAGCTGCGACAGCAGGGGGTGTGGTTCCCCTTACTAACCCTCCTTTTACAAGTTTCCCCCAGGGAACAAGCCTGCCAGAGCTCTGAAGAAGCTACTTCCAGAACTCATGTAAGGAAAGCAGATCTTCACAAGACATGGACCATTTGGGTGCTATACTGCCCAATCCAGACCAAAGCTGTCAGCCCTCTTAAGGAAGGGCTTCAGCTAAAGAGAATTGCTTTGCCCAAAGTCAGGCCCCTTTCTGGGAAGCCAGCATCCACTGCCTGATTGATGGCCCATCCTGCTTTCTTTTGCTCAACAGGGGTTGAGTAGAGTACTCCCTAATAACTTCCCATGTGCTAATCTCCATCTCAGAATTGACTCATATGTGACACTCTCCCTTGTGTAGATGACAGTGTGGAGAGACAAATAGGTGACTACATTTGTTATTTGTACTCTGAAGGAAATAAACAAGATGCAGTGATAGCAAATAACAGGGAAGCTGTACCTGGAGAGGAGGTGGCATTTAAGCCAGGAGCTATACAATAGACTGAAGTCAGCCATGTGAGGAGCGGGTAGCAAAGTGCATTTCAGAAAGAGAAACATCTTGGATGAAAGCTCTTCCCAAAGAGCTTGGCACATTGAAGTGCCACTTAGAGCTTTGCAGCCTTTTAAAGGATTTTATTTCAAATGCAATAGGAAGCCTTTAAAGGATTTTTTAGGAGATAATATAATGCTGTGGTTTACATTAAAAAAAAAAAATCTCTCTGATACAGTGTAGAGAACAGGTTGGATGGGAGGAAACCATGAAGGAGGTTATTGCAATGTCAAGAAAACATAACCCAAAGTTTGCCCTTTCCCTCCAAACCATGTTCCAGGGGCACAAGACCCTAGCATTTCCTGCCCATACAGCTCCAACCCACTTTCAGGACCTTCATGGGCCTCTTCCCTATGTCCAACCCCCAAGAACAGACTGCACACACTTAGGGCCGTGGGGTGTTTGGGAAGTGGCTGTAGGGCTTGGAATTGGAGTGTCCACAAGTAAGCGTGTGAAGCCCCTTGCAGTGTGGGATGAAGCCAAGACTGGAAAACATGGAGGGTGAGCTGTGAGGCGGGACCAAGACTGTGAAATCTCTGTACTCTCTGAAGGATTCTAAGAGTCCTAAATTCAAGGCTTGGTCATCCAGTTCCTTAAAAAGGTATGTTTATCAAGATAGGAGGATAGAATATATTTCATTTAACAAGTTGTTAGCTTGTTTTTTAACTTAAAAATGTTTTAGACATATTGTATGGGGCCTTCATTCGTAACTTTCCCTAGTTTCTATGAATGTTTGGGATGAGCCTGAAAGTCGCACTACCTACAAAGAATGATATATAAACAAAGCTGGTTTCTTATCGCAAGCAGTAGATGCTGGAGGACAATGGAACAGTATCCTCAAAATGGTGGAGGGAAATATCTGTTAATCTAAAATTCTCCATCCAGTTAAAGGAGCATTCAAAGAATCAATGACGAGCAAAGATATTAATAGAACATTGGTAACTCCAAGGAAACACTGACTATAGAAAATAGCCAACTTTTAGAAGTTAAAACAGGATGAAACTAGCGATCAAATTGAAAATGAGAGGCAAGATTCAGAGTTAAAACATTCTACAGTCCTTATGATGTTGAATATACACTGTGAAACACTTTTAAGCTAGAACTTTTAATATTTTTAAGGTAAACATCTTAAGCGAATATGCAAAACAGAAAGAAATTTAAAAAGTGAATAGTTAGGGGCGCCTGGTTGGCTCAGTCGGTTAAGCATCCAGCTTCAGCTCAGGTCATGATCTCACAGTCCGTGAATTCGAGCCCCACTTCGGGTTGTGTGCTGACAGCTCAGAGCCTGGAGCCTGTTTCAGATTCTGTGTCTCCCTCTCTCTCTGCCCCCCGCCCCTGCTCACACTCTGTCTCTCTCTCTCTCTCTCTCTCTCTTTCAAAAATAAACATTAAAAAAGTTTTTAAGTGAATAGTTAGGAGGAAGGACAGAAAAAAGCAAAATAAGCTTAACTGGTAATACATATAAAATTGTCCTCATTTCAATATAGAAAATGAGGCACTAATTTATTCTTTGTAAATTTCTACTAACCCAAACCACTGACCATAAAATACCACCTCTGCCTCTATTTTTATTTATCTATGAAGAAAACTGTATGAGAGCTGTTGTTCTTTATTCTTATGAAACTCCATGAAAGAGAGATGTTAAAACATTAGGGGAAATCTTATAAACTTGGGGCTTTCAAACCAATGAGTCAAGTATCAATAACTGTTTGCACAGACTCTACTATTTTCTGAGGGCAATGTAAAATCAAAAAAGCACAGTCCTTGTCATCAAATAGCTTGCAATCTGATTAGGGAGAAACAAGCTATACAAACCCAACTGAAAATAAACTCTAGCACAGAAGACAGCAAATGGGAAGAGCCTTGGATTGTGTAAATGTTACAATTCAGTGCAGGTAGGATCCCTTCCAACCAGGATATCCTGGAAGGCTTTGACTGAATACATGAAATTTGATCTTGGCTTTAAGAGAGGTAGAATCTCAGGGGCGCCTGGGTGGCTCAGTTGGTTAAACGTCCGACTTCAGCTCAGGTCATGATCTCACAGTCTGTGAGTTCGAGCCCTGCGTCGGGCTTTGTGCTGACAGCTCAGAGCCTGGAGCCTGCTTCAGATTCTGTGTTTCCCTCTCTCTCTCTGCCCCTGCCCTGCTCATTCTATGTCTCTCTCTCTGTCAAAAATAAATAAACATTAAAAAGAAAAAAAAAAAAAGAATCTCATTAGAGAAAACTGAGAAGAGGTATTAATAAAAGCACTAAAGGAATGCCTGTCTGGCCCAGTTGGTATAGCATGTGACTTGATCTCAGGGTTGTGAGTTTGAGCCCCAGGTTGGGTGTAGAGATGACTTAAAAATAAAATCTTAGGGGCGCCTGGGTGGCTCAGCCGGTTAAGCGTCCGACTTTTGCTCAAGTCATGATCTCACGGTTCATGAGTTTGAGCCCCACGTAGGGCTCTGTGCTGACGGCTCAGAGCCTGGAGCCTGCTTCAGATTCTGTGTCTGCCTCTCTCTCTGTTCCTCCCCCGCTTGCACTCTGTCTCTCTCTCTCTCTCAAAAGTAAATAAAGATTAAAAAAATAATAAAAAAATAAAATCTTAAAAAAATAAATAAAAGCACTAAAATATCAAAAAGTGTTGGAGTCAAGAAAGAAGACATTTTTAAGAAAAAAAGGGTGAGCATAACGTGAAATACTGAGAGAAATCATTGAATCACAATACTAATGTTATCACAAGGAAGAAAAATTTTAAATATTATTTCAATGATGGTACTAACTTGAACTTTTAATTTGGTTTCTTTCCTTTATATAATGTTAATTTTTTCAAAAAAGTAGCAAATATAAATACAAAATATTGGTAATGACTTTCTGCATATTACATACATGAATAGCTTAGATTTTTACTATCTTTATACACAACTTTGTTTCCTAGACCTTCTCTAGTTTGTTTGTTTGTTTGGTTTGTTTTTTAAGCCAGATCTTGTATACTGCAGAAGGAATCTCCATATCAGTGCTGTGTTTGAAGCTCAGAATTTTAGGCTTTTGGTTTTTATTTAGAGTCATGATATTGATAACACCTAACATTTATTAAGTAGGTATCGTGTTAAGTGCCCTACATGCTATTTTAGTTAATGCTAGCTGCCATAACAGATAAGCCCCAGAATCTCAGTGGCTTAACAAAATAGAAGTTTATTTCTCACTCACAGAAAATCCAGAAGGATTTTCTTAACAGGCACAAAGCTGTCCTCCAAGACATGATTCAGGGACCAAGTTTCCTTCTGTTTTGTGGTCCCACTATCTTTAACACATGGCTTCCATGAGAAACCTGCAGATGGGGAAAGAATAAGGAAGATCACAATGGGAGATTTTTGTGAGCTGAGCCTACAAATAGGTTTATGAATATCTTCTTCTCACATTTCATTCATTCGCTAAAATTCAGTCAAATGGCCACAGATAACTACAAGTGAAGAGGGAAAATGTGGTTTAGCTGTTTGCTCTAGAAGAAAAAGAAATGGTTTGGTGAACAGTGTTCCAGTCTCTGCCACACATACATTCTTTTTCCATTTAATCCTAACAACCCCATGAGATATGTACTGTAATTTGTAACACTTTACAGATGAGGAAACTGAAACTTTTTATAGGTTAAGTAGCTTACCTAGTACCTCACAGTTAAAGAATGGCAGAATCAAACTCAAACCTAGTCAATCTAAATAAAAAACCATATTCCTTATCAGCTTCACTGCGATATGACTGAAATGCTTGTTACTGAAAAAGAATATCTTTCTTCTAGTTATAAGAGAGGTATGACAATTTTAGAACTTTAAGTAATCCTAAGCCATCATTGTAGTGATGACAAAATTGAGATCTAGAGGGAAAATGTCCTATGGGAGGTCAGATCATTGCTGCTCAGGTACATCCACTGTAAAGAACATTTTTTTTTTAATTAAAAAAAATGTATTTATTTTTGAGACAGAGACAGAGCATGAGCAGGGGAGGGGCAAAGAGAGAGGGAGACACAGAATCCGAAGCAGGCTCCAGGCTCTAGGCTCTGAGCTGTCAGCACAGAGCCTGATACGGGGTGTGAGATCATGACCTGAGCCGAAGTCGGACGCTTAACCGACTGAGCCATCCAGGTGCCGCAAAAACATTTTTTTAAATGTTTATTTTTGAGAGAGAGCGAGAGAGAGAACACACATGCAAGCGGGAGAGGGGCAGAGGGAAGGAGGACAGAAGATCCCAAGGGTGCTCTGCCCTGACAGCAGCAAGCCAAGCCTGATGCAGGGTTTGAACCTAAAAACCGTGAGATCATGACCTGAGCCGAATGGGCCGAAGCTGGACATTCAACCGACTGAGCCACCCACGTGCCCCTAAAACATTTTAATATGAACATATAGTCTTGACAAACTAATAACATATGTCATCCTTTCTAAAATTAACTTCCTGAAGTACGTGGTTTAAGGTAGTTAAATTCAAGCGTTAAGATTTGTTTCCCAGAAGTTTGTCTCCACTCCCTCCTCTCTCCACCTTTGATGTTTTTGGCCCTGAAGAGGGAGCACAACACAGAGTAAGCCTGCCACCGTGTGGCATGGGCCCAAACCTGGAGTCTGTTAAATGTCTTCTTCCCTTTCATTTTGTTTGCTTCTAGTTTATTTACTCACCAACCTAGATTTGATCCTGCCTGATAGGAAATTCATACCTACCTCAAATTATATAGGCTTTTTTATTTCAAGATATATTTCTTCATCCAATTCTAAAATTATTGCAGTATTTCCAAACCTGCTACAGGGAGGGCCAACTTTTAAAATGTGGCCCAGCCACATTCACAAGAGGGTCACTTCAGTGCTTCACAAACAAGGAAACAAACTCAGCAATTAGTGGGGTTTAGCTCAGTGCACTCAGAAGTTAATCAGTGAGCCAGCCATCTCAGGCATATTAGAAGGCAGATTTCCCAATCGTGCAAACGCCATATATAATGCCTGTTCAAATATGAATATAACAGCCATATGAAGGAGAGTCAGAATTTATATAAGGTTCAACATTTCCTAGAGTTTTAACGATACGTAAGCTTAACATGCCAGGCAGATATTTCCCAGACCTCTTTCTGCATTTGGCAAAACAGGAATAACCTCTAAAATTGTTTAAAAGGCAATAGGTCGGGGCACCTGAGTGGCTCAGTTGGTTAAGCGGCCAACTTTGGCTCAGGTCATGATCTCACAGTTCGTGAGTTCGGGCCCACATCAGGCTCTGTGCTGACAGCTCAGAGCCTGGAGCCTGCTTCAGATTCTGTGTCTCCCTCTCTCTCTGCCCCTCCCCTACTTGTGCTCTGTCTCTTGCATTGTCTCAAAAATAAATAAACATTAAAAAAAAATTTTTTTTTAAAGGCAATAGATCCAGCAGGTGGCTAAATGGAAATCTGGTATTTCTGCTTCTTCTAACACTTGTTACAAATGATTGGGGACAGGCCATATGCTGATGCAGTTTTAAAATGTCTCTCCTTTTCTTTGGTTCCATTATTCTTTTCCTACCACTGCAAACTGAAATACCCATTTCACATATAACTGGGAAAAGCAATTAAAAGGAAGAAAAGTTTTTTTTAACGTTTGAGAGTACATTAGAAAACCCTTAGTATCCTTTTCTCTTTCTTTCCCCCACCCCCCACCTTTTTTGGATGGAAGGTTCACGAGGATAAGCTCACACATTGGTGTGTAAATGTATTATTCCCACCTAATGGGTTAACTGAGATGGGAACGTTAACTTAATCCTGTGACTGTGCCAGTATCTCTCTGGGGAAAAAAGGGGTGCCAATGGAAATCCAAGCTCCTTTACACTCCAGGTTTCCCCTCACCTCCTCACTTCCCCCAGCCTCCACATCTTTCCCAAGCATGGGTGTATACCAAGCTCAAGAACACCATTTGGGCTGTATTTTTTAGAGGACAACAGTATACAAATAATCCTAGATTGTGTAAATACCCATTCTTTGAAGGGGTTCTCTGCCTTGCCTCTAGAGTAGCCATTAATCCCCTTCTTATCACTACCTGTGCAACTAGGTAAAATTGACTCAGGGGAGGCTGTACCACCCCCTATTCTAGAAAGTTCTCCCGCAAATGGTCTAAATCAGCTTAGACATTGGGGCATATATTCTGGTTCTTGTCCATTTTCCTCTTTGGTCTAAATGCTCCGGATCAGCGCTTCCTTATAACTGAAGTGATAAATGTGGGCTTAGGAACGAGGCCACTTAACTTTGCTCAAAGAGCTCACTATGTGGTCTAATTTAATCTAGCTCAGCAGGATTCTATAGTGGGATTTGAAGCTTCAGAGAAATTAAATGTGTTATTTAGTCCACCATTATCTATGTTCCCTATTCATGCTCCTGTGCATGAAAAATGAATGTAGAGTTTACATAAGAAAATTTTCACATTTAAAAAAAACATTCTTTTTCTATGAATCTCTTTGAGGTATGTGCTGGATATTGCCAAATACTATCAGTCAAATTACAATTCATAAAGAATACTGTCCCACTTACGTTGTAAAATATTCCGAAGATTTAATGCCCAAAGTTTAGAATCTAAATAGTAGTTCGCATTGTGTAGTAAATTTCATCTGTGTAGCCAGATTTCACAAATCTGGCAATATAAATTTACCCTTAAATACAATTCTCCATGAATATTACTCAGCCATAAAGGAAAATGAGATCTTGTCGTTTAAGACAGCCTGGATGGATCTAGAGAATATTTGGCTAAGTGAAATACGTCAGACAGAGAAAGACAAATACCATGTGATTTCACTCATATGTAGAATCTTAAAAAACAAAAACAAAAACAAATGAACAAACAAAAAACAGACTCTTAAATACAGAGAACAAACTGGTAGGTAGTTGCCAGAGTGGAGATGGATGAAGTGGTGGGTAAAATAAAGAGGATGAAGAGGTACAAACTTCCAGTTGTAAAATAAATTAGGTCATCGAGACGAAAAGTACAGCATAGAGAATACAATCAATAATATTGTAATAATGTATGGTGACAGATGGGGACTATACTAATTACAGTGAACAATGAGTCATGTACAGTATTGTGAAATCACTGTTGTGTACCTGAAACTAATATAACATTGTGTGTCAGTTATACTTCAAAAACAAACAAACAAACAACACTAAACTTATTCTCCATGAATTATACTACTTGTCTATGAGAAAAACAAATGACAACTGCTGATTCTATTTCTCTATAACCTAATCTGAAAGGTCCTCAAATTTAGAAATCTGAAAGGTCCTCAAATTGTCCAAAACCTGTAGAAATATTATTTGTTATATTGTTATATTGTATAATATTGTTACACTTAACAAAAACATTAGAAGCATTATCACTAAAGACAGCATGTACTTTTTTTTTTTAATAGCCACAAAGTCTTTGGTACTCCTCCCACTGAGAGATGGAGTCTATGTATCCTCTCCTGGATTCCAAGTGGACTTATCATTTGCTTGCTTGTAACCAATCAAATGCAGCAGAAATGGCCCTTTGTGACTTCTGAGGCTGGGTCAGAAAAGCTGATACAACTTCCCACTGGTTGACTGTAATACTTACTTTTAGAGCAAATATAGTAGTAGAATGTGATATAGATGGTAAAAGCATCCAAACCCACACCTGCGTGTCAATATATAAATTAGTGTACAATAAAGATGATATTTCAAGCTGGCCCAGAACAAAAGATAGCTTTTTCAATAAATAGTATTTAATCACTTCATCTGTTATTGGTTCTCTTGGCATAAGACTATCCATAATATCCTCTTTCTCAGGTTTTTTGTTTTTGTTTTTTTTATCTAAAATTGATAGTGATGTACCTTTTTTATTCTTCATGATTTTCTTTTCTTCTTAATCAACTTTATCAGTAGTTTATTGATCTTATTAATCTTTTCAAAGAACCAACTTTTGACTGTGTTCATTTTCTCTATTTTTTTCTATTTAGTTGCTTTTCATTTTCATTTTGATTACTTTATTTCTTCTGCTTATTTTGTATTTAGTTTGCTTTTCTTTTTTTTCTGTCACTTAGATAATTGATTTTACATCTTTCTTCTTTTATTATATAAGCATTTAAGTGTCTAAATTTCCCAGTGCTTTTGCTGTAACTCACAAATTTTTACATGTCATATTTTCCTTTTTATTCAGCTCAAGATATTTTATAATTTCCGTTGCAATTTCTCCTTTGACTTTTGGACTATTTAGAAGCAGGTTAATTTCCTCCCAAATTTGGGGGTTTTCCAGATATCTTTCCAGTATTTATTGCTACTTTAATTCCACTGTGGTCACACAGAGGAATATATTCAGTGTGATTTCAATTCTTTTATAACTATTGAGACTTGTAGCCCACCACATGATCTATGTTGGTGAATGTTCTATGCTCCTTCATCTGTCCCCAGTGGAATCATTGCACACACTGACAAAATAGCATTCTATCCCAAGGTGGCAAACAGGAGCCAGGTAGAAGCAGGCAGGCTGGCGAGCTCCACGCTGGGAAACAGACTGCCTATTACCTTGAAGAAGGCAGATTTGACTAACTCAGAAAATGGAACAAGAACCTTCTGGTTGTTACCATACATCCTCCACTTCAGGGTCTTCTATCATTATTCTACTTGGTTCCATGGAACCTCAGAGAGATACTTTAAACTAAGCATCCTGCTTTTAAAAATTCAGAGAACAAAAAAAGAGCCCTTGTGGGGGGCGGTGGGGGAAGAGATATAATCGATGAAATGAAAATATAATGGAAGGGTTGAAAGATAAAGTTGAGGAAATCTCCCAGAAAAGGGAATAAACATGGGAAAGGTGTAAGAAGGGAAAGAAAAAAATATATTTTTAAAGATTTTATTTTTTAACTTTTTAAATGTTTATTTATTTATTTTGAGAGAGAGAGAGCTGGGGAGGGGCAGTGAGAGAGGGAGAGAGAGAATTCCAAGCAGGCTCCTCCCCATCAGAAGCAGAGTCCGTTGTGGGGCTCGAACTCACAAACTGTGAGATCCTGACCTGAGCTGAAATCAAGAGTCAAGCACTTAACTGACTGAGCCACCCAGGCACCTCAAAGATTTTATTTTTTTAGGTAATCTCTACACCCAATATGGGGCTCAAACTTACAACCCCAAGATCAGGAGTCGCATGCTCCCCTGACTGAGCCAGTCAGGTGCCCCAGAAAAAGATTTTTTTTTTTTTTAATTAGAGAATAACTCAAAGTTCAGCAATCAAATAATAGGAATTCCAAAAAGAAGGAACATAAAAAATGGAGGAGAAAACTCAAGATATCCCAAAATTGAAAGTAATTTACTTCCAGCAGGAAGAGGCAGAGGAAAGGGCCCACTAAGTTTCCAATATAATAGACGAAAATAGACTCAGTCCAAGATACATGATTACGAAATTTCAGAATTCCTGGAACAAAGTTAAGATTTTATAATCTTCCAAAGAGAAAAAAGTCACAAATGAAGGATCAAGAGTCAGCCTGGTTTTAGATTCTCAACAGCAGCAAAGGAACCACAGCACACAGAAGCAATGCCTTCAAAGTTCTAAAAGGAAATGATTTCCATCCTAGAATCCCATATCAGATAAACTATTAATAAATTGTTAGAGTTAAAAAATGACATTTTCAGGGGCCCCTGGGTAGGTCAGTCGGTTGAGTGTCCGACTTTGGCTCAGGTCATGATGTCACAGCTCTTGTGTTTTAGCCCTGCATCAGCCTCTGTGCTGACAGCTCGGAGCCTGGAGCCTGCTTCGGATTCTGTGTCTCCCTCTCTCTCTGCCCCTCGCTGCTCATGCTCAGTCTCTCTCTCTCTCTCTCTCTCTCTCTCTCAAAAATAAACATTAAAAAAAAAGACATTTTCAGAGATTCAAGGTGTAAAAACTTACCTCCCATGGATCCAAGAGGCTACTGAATGTGTGCTCCACCAAGACAACCAAGTGAACCAAGAAAGGGGAAAATCTGGGATATAAAAGGAGGATCTGGGGCTCTTGGGTGGCTCAGTTGGTTAAGCATTTGACATCAGCTCAGGTCATGATCTCATTGTTTGTGAGTTGGAGCCCTGCAACAGGCTGGGATACTCTCTCTCCCTCCCTCTCTGCCCATCCCCTTGCACGTGCACATGCTGGCTCTCTCACTCCCTCTCTCTGTCAAAATAAATAAATAAATTTAAAAAAAAAAAAAAAGAAGAAGAAGAGGATCCCAAAGGTCAAGGGAATCTCAAAGAAGTGCATATGATGTCGTGGAGAACAACTAATTCTTAAGAGACAGACACAATAAAGACTTATCACCAAACTATCTGCAGTTGTTATATTCTCTTCACCTGGAAGAAAAAATTCCCAGGCAAGCCTGGGTCTGATTCTTACCTGTATTTGGCAGGCCTTGATCTTATGCTAATGAGAAATCAAGAGTCCCCTCCTCTCCATGCCCTACAGCCAGGACCAGCTGATACTCCTTTACCCCAAGAAGTATTCTGATTTGCTCATTCCTGACAGCTGAAAGTGGGCTTTGACATAGAATATACAGCACAGTCCACTCCTACTGACTATCTTCCCACTATCCCACCAGAAAGGCCTGCCTGTGGCCTCAACTATGGTAAGCCCTATGCTTCCTAAGACTCCGTCATGGCCTTGCACACTAACACACTAACTGCCCAGAAGGGGCTCTTATAGAACTCAAGGAAGCAAAATGCAGACTATGACCCAGAGACTATCTTCAGTTTATCTCCTGTCATCTAATAATGGCAATGTTCCTGTTCGGTAAGATTTGTGCTTGCTTCTCGGTGTCTGTACTGATCCCTTTTTATGCATATTTATATGAACATAGTTGACACAATGATATAAAATTAAATGAGAATAAAAAAGAAAAGACTAGGCAAGTTACTTAATATTTTTAGCCTCAGTTTCCATATCTATAAAAGGGGACAGAAATAGTCTTACCATTCAGCTGTTGGGAGGAGTAACTAAACAAACACAGACAATGTATATGATGCAGATTAGAGGCTCAATCGGTGATAACTATTTTTTAAGCTCTCGATTTAGTAAGATAATTCCTTTAATGTGGGAGTATGTGTGTGAGTGTGACTGTGTGGTGTGTGTTTGTATATATACAAAGTGTCGTAAGGGTAAAGTAGGAGTGACCCACACCTCCAGGGGTAACAGCAGATCCTGGAGAAGGCCAAAAATATGGAGTGTGACAAGTGCCAGGAGCCCTGTAGGCCTGTGAGCTGTGGCAGAATCAAAGATTTGGTAAACTGGAATAGTTTATGCCTCTTACATATGCTTCTTAGATTTTGCTATGGAAAATTTCAAAGGCATGCAAGATAAGGAGACTAATATAATATACCCTGTCTACCTGGCTTCAACAACTATCAGTTCATGGCCAGTCTTGTTATATTATATCCCAAGCTACTTCTTCTCCATTACCAGATGCTTTATAAACAAATCTCAGAATCACGTAATTACATCTGTGAATATTTTAGTATTATGCTTTTTGTATTTTCCTGTGGCCTTCTCATCATTTAATAAATCCTTTAAAAAATAATAACAAAAATATAAGTGTATATGAGTTAGTATATACACTAACATGGAAAGATCTCATAAATGTATTATTGTTCAATGTAATAAAGAAGTTACAGATATCACAATTACATTTAAAAAGACCTAAACAAAAAATAAACAGTATAGGGGAAGGGAATAAGATAAAATAAGATAAAAACAGAGAGGGAGGCAAACCATAAGAGACTCTCAAATACAGACAACAAACTGAGGGTTGCTGGTGGGGTGTTGGGTGAGGGGAATGGGCTAGATGGGTGATGGGCATTCAGGAGGACATTTGTTGGGATGAGCACTGGGTGTTATATGTAAGTGATGAATTGGTAGTTTCTACTCCTGAAATCATTATTTCACTATATATTAACTAACTTGGATTTAAATAAAATTAAAAACTTAAAAATAAATAAAAAATAAAAAATAAACAGTAAAACATATGCATGTGCTTCAAAATATGTAAGTACATATATAGAAAGATAGTTGCAAAAATATGCATCAAACTACTAATCCTGATTACCTCAGAGGAGGGGAATAGTGATGTAAAGAGTGAACTTAAGAATTTTGTCCTGTAGGCATTTATATTGTTTGACACTCAAAAAACAATATATTCATCATTATTTATGTGATTTTTTTTTTTTTTTTTTTATGAAAAGAAGTGAAGTAAACACTGCTCGTTGCTGCCCAGAGTGACAGTAACTCATACGGGAAATGTTAAGAAGTCCTAAGTGCTGATTTGAGTTTCTAGCTACTAAGCGACCTTCCAACCTCCTTTCTAATCAAGTTTGTTTTTGTTTGTTTTTCCCCCTGCCAACTAAAAATACACTATCCAGTTCAGGAAATGTGGCTGATTGAATAGCAGCTGCTACTGAAGACCAACTTTGCATATTGAAACAACCTTGGAAGATAAAAAGCAACAGCTCCCTGTCATCAGCTCCTGTTCTGAGGCGCGGCTGGAGCACATCACACTTTTGTCTTGGCCTCCACATTGTCCTTCCTGCACATTTTCAAGAGACAGTCCCTGGCCACTGTTTTGTTTTGTTTTCCCTTTTAGTGTCAGGAAATTTCCTGCAAATATGTAGAAGCAGAAGTTGAAGCTGCTTCAGTGCAAGTCTAATACCCTTTAGACTTTTTTTTTTTTAAGTTTATTTATTTTGAGAGACAGAGCATGAGAGGGAGAGGGTCAGAGAGAGAGGAAGAGAGAGAATCCCAAGCAGGCTCCACACCGTTAGCACAAAGCCCGATGCAGAGCTCAAACCCACAAGCCACGAGATCATGACTGATGTCAGATGCTTAACCAACTGAGCCACCCAGGCTCCCCACATCCTTTAGATCTTTCTCACACTCACTATTTTAGAGAGTAGATCACCCACTGCTATTTCCTTTTCCTATTTTTTTGTTTTTGTTTTGTTTTGTTTTTAGAGAGAGAGAGAGAGAGAGATTGTCAAGATACTGTTTCTGTTGGGAGGGAGACAGAGCAAAGAGAGAGGCACAGAAGTTCCTCTAACTTTGCCAGGTTCCTCATTTGGTTATAAAGAGATGGTTTCACCAATAAAATGGAAACTAGGAATGGCAGAAAGGGGAGATTTGTTGTGCTGTAAATGTAAAACACTCACAGGCCACTAAAAGTGATAATAATTCTAAGTACAACTCAAAATGCAAAATAAAGACAGTTTAAGAGTCTGCAATGTATCCTATATCTAATTCTGATATATGGTGCCCTAGTCTTCATATACAAGAGTGATGCTGATTTCCCCCATTCATATGGCATGCAGTTGCACTTTGAAAAGTTTTTTGTTTTTGTTTTTTTCACTCATGTGATAGACTATACAGAGCTTTGCTTATAGCTGCTCAATAAAAATTCCATTATACTGGGGCGCCTAGGTGGCTCAGTCAGTTAAGTGACCGACTTCGGCTCAGGTCATGATCTCACAGTTTGCGAATTCAAGCCCACATCAGGCTCTCTACTGTAGCACAGAGCTGCTTTGGGTCCTCTGCCCGCCCGCCCCCCCTCCCCCCAGCTTGTTCTCTCTCTCAAAATAAATAAATAAACTTAAAAAAAATTCCATTGTATCCATAAGATATTTGAGCTGAAGGAAACCTAACAGTATCTAGTCCAACCTTTCTTCGCAAATCAATGGCTTCTTCAGCTTCTGTCCACCTCTCCTCCCTCCCCAGGACCACACAGAAGGAACTGGGGTCAGAGTGAAGGCAATGTTGCTCCCTTTGCTCCCAAGCCCCAGGCACACCTTAACCTTAGCCCCTGTGTCCTTATCATCTGCCCATTCCAATCGTCCTGCAAATCAAATCCTGGCAGGTTCCCCAAGGATTCATCAGCTGGACAGGACTAAGTCTCAGCTTGATCTAATCGCCCTCCACCACGATAAGACAAACAAGCCTTCTTTCACACAGGTCTTTAATGCTTTGAGCCTGCTTCGGCATAACGACAAAGATTCTTTGCTTGACCAAACTTTAGTCAGGCTTCTGAAACTTCTTCTCGGCCCATCTGTACATTTATTTCCTTGTAAAATCCAGTTTTAGCAACAACCCTCCTAAGTGTTCACCAGAATGCCCTGCCCTCCATATCTAATCCCCTCAATATCTGATCGGGTTCCTCATGCCCCGCCCACGTGACGTCTGGTCACGTGGCATGACTTCAGCAAGAATCCTGTTAGGTCAGCTTAGCCAGAATCTCCCCAGAACCTCTTAGTAATTTGCTATCTGCTGACCCCCACCCTGATCCTTGGCTATACATTTCCACTTGCCCAGGCTGGCTGCAAAGTGACTATAGCTTACAGCCACAGGCACCCCAAAGAACTAAACAACAGTCACGTCGATAACAAATAACACAGTGGTGTACATAATACACTCCGTGTTTCTGACTTTTCCTAACCACTTCCTCCTGTTAAAATACCCTACAATTACAACAGGATGTTTGCTCTTTGCAAAGCACTTTCTCAGTGGGTAGCAGGCACCATGAAAGAAGAGATGAATAAATCCCAGCAAGATCTCAAGTAAATCATTTACTCTGAGCCTTGTTCTTTATTTGTAAAATGGGAGAGTCATAGCTCCTAATTTGCTTCTTGACTTTTTAATGAAACGCGTGGGAAGGCAGAAAGCACAAATGCTACCTGTTACAAGAGCCAGAGCACTGCAACTGCAGATGCAAATTAGAGAGTTACAGAAAGAATCAATGGCTTCTGATTGGCCAGTGTTTTAAAAATTATGTTTTCCAGGGGCGCCTGGGTGGCTCAGTCGGTTAAGTCTCTGACTTCCGCTCAGTTCATGATCTGGCTGTTCTCGAGTTCCAGACCCGCATGGGGCTCTGTGCTGACAGTTCAGAGCCTGGAGCCTGCTTCAATTCTGTGTCTCCCTCTCTCTCTGCCCCTCCAGCACTCGTGCTGTCTCTCTGTCTCTCTCTCTCAAAAATAAATAAATGGTTAAAAAAAAAAAAAAAAAAAAAAGAATCTCCAGGCTCCAGAAAAAACATCAAGGCATGTGTTCTGAGCTAAGAAACGGGGTTGGTGTTAGACTTTGCTCTATCAAGAGCTGAGGAACTGGGGACATCTCTGTGGCACGTCCCCAGCAGGACCGCCAGGGGAGTCCAGGGGGGACTAAGGGAGGGGCTGATGAGCCTGCCCCGCCCCCGACCACCTGGGAAAGGAAGTGGGAAAGGAGAACCAGCAACGGTCACTGCATTTCCTTCACATCTCACTCTTGGGACACAACAGGACGAGGACAGAGCAGCTGCAGCTGGATGCGGGCAGACGGCCACAGAGGAGGAGCTTTTTCAGCCACAGTCTAGTAACAGAGGTAACTTTCATTTTCCTCGTACCCCCCACCCCCCACCCTGGCATAAGGAAGGAACAGAACCTGTCTTATTTTCCTGAAGGGGCAGCCCGAATATACCCCTGGGGGACAGATGTCCCTTCCCCTGTCCCAGCCAGGTTTCCCCTAAGTCGGGAACAGGTCTTGGTTTTAGAAACGGATTCTTGAGGAACATGAGTCGTGCTCTAGAGGTAATTTACCTTGATGAGGCAATGGAGGAAACCACTTTGCCCCAACTTGTAAATTTGTCCCCAGGCGACAGTATTTATAAATAGCCACTGTTTACCGGACACGGTGCTGGTCCTGAGGAGAGTTCCAGAGGCAGAAGCTTATATGAGCTGATTGGACTCTTCACTGCGTGCACTGAACTCAAGCTAGCTTCCGTTTCAGGGTTTAGGCTTACAGGAGGAAAATAGAGCCTGGAAGCCACAGACGAGCAAGAGCTGAAGCCATCTTTTGGTCATTTCTATTGAACTAGGTTATGTCCAACTAGAACTTCTTTTGCCTCCTTGCTTTAACTACCAAGGAAAGTGAGCCCGCATTCGGAGTCTTCCAGGGGGCCCTACCCTCTTTGACTCAGCTCCCTCCCCACCTTCCCGAGATAGGTCAGCTCATGGTGACTCATATGCCCTTACTTCCCGGCCCTTTCAGAGCCCAGGCCTGTGTTTGAAACCTGACCTTGTATAAACACTTCCTACTTTGGGAGTAGAGCCTCTTCTTCCATTTGCCTGGATGCATGTGTGTTCCCTCAGAAAAGAATGGCTTATGTGCGCACCTGGCCTTTCTCCCCTAGGGGTTAGCAGTGGCCACCATGGGTTCTGTGAATTCCCGAGATCACAAGGCAGAGGCCCAGGTGGTGATGATAGGCCTCGACTCAGCAGGCAAGACCACGCTCCTGTACAAACTGAAGGGCCACCAGATGGTGGAGACCCTGCCCACTGTTGGTTTCAATGTGGAGCCTCTGGAAGCACCGGGGCACGTGTCTCTGACTCTCTGGGATGTGGGGGGGCAGACCCAGCTCCGGGCCAGCTGGAAGGACCACCTGGAAGGCACGGATGTCCTCGTGTATGTGCTGGATAGCACCGATGAAGCCCGCTTACCCGAGGCAGTGGCTGAGCTCATGGAAGTCCTGGACGACCCACACATGGCCAGCGTCCCTTTCTTGGTACTGGCCAACAAGCAGGAGGCGCCAGATGCCCTGCCGCTGCTGGAGATCCGAGAGAGGCTGGGCCTGGAGAGGTTCCAGGACCGCAGCTGGGAGCTTCGGGCCTGCAGTGCCCTCACTGGCGCTGGGCTGCCAGAGGCCCTACAGAGCCTGAGGAGCCTCCTGAAATCCCGCAGCCACTGCGTGTCTACGTGAGCACAGGCGGGGCAGGGAGTGGGGAGAACAGGAAGACGCGATCCGGGCACAGCAGCATATCTTTGCTGATACGACCTGAAAGAATCAGCTGGGCCTTAAGAATCTTAAGCTCAGTTTATCAGACAAGAAGTCCTTCTGTGCTTGGACAGGATATTTTCCTCTTGAAGCTTGTTGTCACTAGTGTTTATGTTGAAAATCAACTATGGGGCACCTGGGTGGCTCAGTTGGTTGAGCGTCCAACTTCAGCTCAGGTCATGATCTCATGGTTTGTGGGTTCAAGCCCCATGTCAGGCTCCGTGCTGACAGCTCAGAGCCCGGACGCTGCTTCAGATTCTGTTTCTCCCTCTCTCTGCCCCTCCCCTGCTCATACTCGCCTCAAAAATAAACATTAAAAATTTTTTTTAATTACAAAGAAAAAATAAGAAAATCAACTCTTCTTTGAATAATAATACCCTAAGGGGCAAAAAATGCCTCCACACACTTCATATAATAACTCATGACCAAGGGTGAAACGAGCAATTGTAACAATAGAACAATGAATGGTTGCATGGTAATTAAGATCTAAATTCACAGAGGGAATGAGGTTTCAAAATCAGATTAGAATATCTTCTGGACATGGTCACAATCTTATGAGTGATTTTTCCCTGGGAGCCTCTGGGTATATGCCGAGATCACTCTGAGTGCCAGCAGCCAGGACCAGCAGAATTGAGTAGGCGACTCTGCCCCCACAGAGTCTTGGGTTTAGAAGTTCACAGGGGCACTGAGCCCTGGGCAAGAGGCTGGAGTTAAGACCTTCCAAAATTTATCCTTTTCTCTGACGCTGATTAATTCTTCTCTACCTTTTTTTTTTTTTAAGTTTATTTATTTTGAGAGAGAGAGAGAGAGAGGGCAAAGGAGAGGCAGAGAGAGAAGGAGAGACAGAATCCTAAGCAGGCTCCACACTGTCAGTGTGGAGACTGACACAGGGTTCAAACCCACAAACCATGAGATCATGATCTGAACCAAAATCAGGAGTCAGTCACTTAACCGACTGAACCACCCATGCACCCCTCTTCTCTACCTTTTATCATCCTATATTGGTCTTTGTCTAAAGCGTTTCATTTTTGTCTTTTTTTTCCTTCTTTTCTTCTTACAGCACACATTTTCCCTTAAAGATCAGATTAATCAAAGATTTCATTAATTCATTCATTTAATTTAAAAAAATGTATAGAATATTGAATTTGGACAAAAGGCACTGAGTTTTTAGTTATGAGCCAGGCCCTTTAGATGTCAAGTGTGAATTTTGAAAACACATGCAACAGAAATGCTTCTTTCTCATTAATAGTAAAAAAGAAAGTTGAACACAGCATCCTACAAGGGTTTTCAGGTGATCTTAACCTAGGAACCACAAAGCTCCTGAAATTATTTGCAAAATATTATGCTTGGAACCTGTTTTGGGGGTGGGGTGGGGAAGAAGATCCATTTTGTGACTCGTAAAAGTTAAGAATCACTGACCTGGTCTTATCCATCATCCAACCCAGGAATAGTTTCTATAATCTGAGGGTTTTATTTATTATTTTTTGAGAGAGAGAGAGACAGAGCGTAAGAAGGGGAGGGCAGAGAGAGAGAGAGGGAGACATAGAAACCAAAGCAGGGGGCGCCTGGGTGGCTCAGTCGGTTGAGCACCGACTTCGCTCAGGTCACGATCTCGTGGTCCGTGAGTTCGAGCCCCACATCGGGCCCCTGTGCTGACAGCTCAGAGCCCGGAGCCTGTTTCAATTCTGTGTCTCCCTCTCTCTGACCCTCCCCCATTCATGCTCTGTCTCTCTCTGTCTCAAAAATAAATAAACATAAAAAAAAAAAAAAAAAAAAGAAACCAAAGCAGGCTTCAGGCTCTAAGCTGTCAGCACAGGGCCAGACATGGGGCTCGAACTCACAAACCGTGAGATCATGACCTGAGCTGAAGTCGGACGCTTAACCGCCTGAGCCACCCAGGCACCCCTATAATCTGAGTTTTTAATGGCCAGCAGCTTATATTTGACACGTGCTCTCATGTTAAACAGCTCTACGTGTTGGAGCTACCCTGGGCTACAACTATGCTCCTTATAGCTCCCTGTCTGGAGTGACGCAGTATAAATGGGCCCTCAATACCTCTCCAACATCTGAGATCCACCCGGTCCTCCTACTCAAATTCTTCCCTTCTAACATCAGGTTAGTCATGCCGAGTTCTTTCCAGTACTTGTCAGTAGACAGTTTTCCTGTGTCAGACACAGGAAAGTGCAAAGATGCAAAGACAGATTGGACAAGGCCTTGGCCCTCATGGAGCTCTGGCTAAGAAAGCAATAAGACAAAACTCCCATAAAAATGCAGATAGAGTCTCAATTCAGCAACTGTTGATTGAGCACTCACTGGGGCCAAGTTCTGTGCTCGGGGCTTTCCATAGATTATCTGACATTCTCTCAACTCTGCAAAGGAGGTATCATTCTCATTTGGCATAATTAGAGACTGAGGTTGGGAGAGGTTGCGACTTGCTTGAGGCACAGAGCTATTAAGTGACAGATCTGGAATTTGAAACCAGATAAGTCTAGCCCAAATGATACTTGTATTCTTCCAGGACATGTTTCTAGAAGGTTTAAGCCAAGGTTGACCTTCAGCAGATTTACGAGAGGAGCAGCCTAGTCAAAGGGAGGAGGCTGCTTGGAGGCGTAAGGGGGAGTGAAGGAAGAACAAGCTGGAGTGGCCCCAGCAGGAGGCTGGGGTGAGGGGTGGGTGTATTATAATAGGAAACAAAACTGGAAAGAACTCAAGTCCAAGTTGGGGAAGGTCTGGACTTTTGTAATCTGGCTCAGAGAAGTGAAACCGCTGGACTTGCCATTTAGGAAGATAACTTAGTGGCAGTGCGACGGTGGAATAAACAGAAGGGAGACACTGGAGGCAGGCAGGCAGGAAGACCCGCTAGGTGGCCTTCACAGTAACACTGGAGAGGAGGGAAAGAGATGGGAAATTGAAAGCCAGTTTTAAGGGTAAAAGCTGAGAGAAGAAGAATTTGAAAAGGGCTCAAGATTTTGAGTGTATGTGACAGGAGGGATCCAAATGATCTGAGAAGATGGACACAAGAGGAACAAGT
This sequence comes from Panthera uncia, assembly GCF_023721935.1. Classification (NCBI taxonomy): domain Eukaryota; kingdom Metazoa; phylum Chordata; class Mammalia; order Carnivora; family Felidae; genus Panthera; species Panthera uncia. The sequence goes on along the minus strand of NW_026057576.1, from coordinate 20,735,997 downwards.
TGGGATGGGGCCAGAACTGCTGGGTTCTGCTCTTGAAGCGCTGGGTGTGGATGTGTTTATAGTTTCTTCCAGATGGTTCTATGACCTACAGTCCTTGAGATGGTGAATGCCCTGCTGGATGCAATTGCTGGTTCCCACGCACAGAGCCTCCTTTCCTCATGTGATTTGTCACTTTGTATTGTGAGCTCATCTTCGGGAGGATTTGTTTTTCCTGTGTGACTCCCATGTGCCCTGGGTTGTGACAGTGTTTCTACACAGAGTGGTTTCACCTTAGTATCTACTAGGCTCCTGGAGGTTTCACCTGTTTTAGATCAAACATTATGTTAGTTTCTCTGCTTCGGGGCCCATGGGCCTCATGGGTGGCATCGATCTGGATTCTGTGCCCATGCATGGCATAGGCCCTAGTGATTCAATTTCTGACAGGTGACTCTTTCCTTCTTTCTTCTTTCTCTCTTCTTTTTCTTTCTTTTTAAAAAAATTTTTTTTAATGTTTATTTATTTTTGAGAGAGAGAGAGAGAGAGAGAGAGAGAGAGAGAGAGAGACAGAACATAAATGGGGAAGGGGCAGAGAGAGAGGGAGACAAAGAATCCAAAGCAGGCTCCAGGCTCCAAGCTGTCAGCACAGAGCTGGACGCGGGGCTCAAACTCATGAACTGCGAGATCATGACCTGAGCCGAAGTCAGACATTCAACCATTCAACCGACAGAGCCACCCAGGCGCCCCTCTTTTTCTTTCTTTTCTTTTTCTTTCTTTTTCTTTTTTTTTTTGTACTCCTGTCCCAAGATAGATCATTTGCTTCCTCATACTTCTTTTAGTGGGTAGCATTTCCCAATCTCCTTTTAAGGAAGGGGTGTCTCTTTGATTATCTTGCTTTTCTACTGAGCTCAGATCAACATTTTCTCTTTTCCAAGCAAGCCTAAGGCCATACCTCCTGTTCCCATGTAGGTGTTACAACTAGCCCAGTTCCTAGAGCCTAAACTTGGCTTCCTTCATATCTCCAGGGACTCCAGGCTCCCAGCTTACACTTAACTGCTTTGGCTGTGATTTGTCTTCATTTCTGCCACTTGAGGATATCCCTTCTTTTGTTCAAGGACAGTGTGTGTTAAAATACAATGGTTTTGGTAATAGTTTACCCAACATTTCTGTATCTCTGTAATGGGCAAGTGTCCATCAGCCATGAACTGTGTCTTGAACTGTTTTGATATATGGCAGGGAGATCTGTACTTAGGAAAATAGCTTGGGTAGCTGACTTTGGGTGGAGACAGGATCCTGAGGCAGGAAGGCAAGTTACAGAGGGAGACCGGGGTTCTTTTGCCTGACACGCACACGCTTGGCCCTGCTGGTGCAAACAGACATGCCGTCACCACAGCGGCCATCAGACTATGGCATTTGTCTCTCTTCTCTTGACAATCGCCAGTCTCCTTTCTGACACCAGGACGCACCATGCTCTTGTCCAGCTCCAAGTGTATGTTCCCTGCTTAGATCAAAAAGAGTGGACAAGGGGCCAGCAGGTGGTACATGCTGACAGTCCCAAATCCTTGAAGGCAGATGTGCTCTTAACAAGCCCCAGGAGAACTCCTCTCATCACCCCACCTTGGATAAGATTTGGGAAGAAGGATAACAAAGCAAAATATTGTTAAGAACCATGCCCAGGTAGTGTTGACTGTAACTCCCTGCTGGTCTCTGCTTGGAAGGAAGGAATGTCACAGACGATTACCCAGCAGGTGAGTTCTGGAATGTTCACTATACAATCCTCTGGCTGGAAGGTGAGGTTGAGAGCCTCAGAGAGCAAGGGCAGTTCTGCCAGCCTTCTACCTCACCAGCTTCTGAGACGTTCGCCTCACGTGAGCATGGGAATCCCACAGGACGCAAGGTCCCGCAGCACCTTCCTTGGCTTTCCGATGCCCCTCTGTGCATGTTCTCCAGCCCTTCGAGTTTCCGTGTCAACGGGCGGTCCTTGTACTTACATGAGGGATGCTAGCGTGGCAGGGTCCTCCAGGGTCACACAACCTTAGGGAAGCCTCCCAAACCCCTGCTGTTTTTTAGGCATAGGATGTCTTCCTGTTTGAACCTTGCCCATGATTTTGAGGACCCTCAGGTCCCACCTCTGCAGGAGGCTCTGCCTGGATACCTCAGCCCATGTTCACCCCCCTTCCTGAACTCTCATGGTGCTGACCCCCTTCTCAGTGCCTGAAGTGGGGCTGTTCCATGTGTGGGCATGTGGCCTCCACAAGTATGGTCTAAGTTCCTAGAGATCAGGGGATGCCTTACAGCCTTTGATCCTCTTGGAAGCCTGTAACAATATTAGGTACTGAGGGCTGCTCATTAAGCATCTGGGTGAGAAATGAATAGCTGACTGAAGCTACTGAACTGGATGAGCTGGCAGGGAGTCCTCAGGCCCTCTGAACTGTCCAGAATGAAATCCCCAAAATGAGAGCTCCAGGAGGTTGGTCAGCTCGGGAGCCAAAACGCCAGGACAAACCTGCACGTCAGGCATCCTCTGTAGTACAAACAACAGGAAAAAGTCATCTGTGCTGTTTCTGGAACATGTCATGCTCAGAACCACCTGCATTTTAGTCCTAGCAGGAGAGAGAAGGCTAAGTGAGGACGTAGCAGGGTGTGCTAGGGGACCTCAGGAGAGGCCAAGCCCCCGAAGGCAGCCGTTGAGAGCAGCCATGGCGCCCAGAGCCAGTGCCTGAAAGGAGGGTGCCAGGGGGCGCCCATCCGTCCTTCTGCTTCCACCTGTTAACACTGGTGGTGCTGGAGGGAGGATGGGACTCCATCCTTTCTCAGGGCCTTCCCTGAGGACCATGGGGGAGATAGTCTTGCCTGTCCAGAAGCAAAAGTGACACTAGGTCCAGGAGAGCCCTTACTACTGGGAATCACACTCCCTTTCTTACTGGCAACTGACGAGTAGGTCAGTCAGTAGTCAGGAGGGGAGCCTCAGCCCTTGCTTCCCCACCTGAGACAGGCCAGCACCCTCCAGGGCCACAGAAGCGGGAGGCAGGGGGGCAGGTGGAAGGTTTTCCCTCCTGCTCTTCTGCTCAGAGATACACATACATATTCATTACATATATATATATATATATATATATATATATATATATATATATATATAGACACACACACACACACACACACACACACACACACACACACATATGTGTATATATATATACATATATATGTTTTGTTTTGTTTTGAATGGTGCTGTCCTTACCTGAGAGGTGTTTGGCCTGTTCCAATTGTCCCGCACCTTTCAGATCCGTCAGCCTCCCACTAGTCCCCAAGAGCGAGTGAAGGAGCAGGAACGTGTGCCAGCAGATGTAGCTCTACATGCAGAACAGCAGGTGTCTATTTTCTTATATTAAAATGACTCTGGTCTTTCTCTTTCTGTAACACTGTGTACAGGGAGAACTGTTCTAGTTTGGAGAGCTGCTTACCCATCTGAACGTGAGGCTGAGTTTCTCCCTTTCTGGCTCACCGATTTGGAAGGGTTTTCTCCTTCCTCCCTTGGTCAGAATCCATCCTTTGCCAAGTGAGCTGCAGGGTTTGGTTTTGACTCGGTTCTGCTATGTTGTGGTTTTCAGTGGTCCGTCCTCACTGGTCTACAACATGTGCCTCCTACTGCTGAGGTGGGGTAGTTGTGTCCCTCCGTGTGGACCAGGCACCCATGCCCCGCATGTGGGTGATCCAGGACCCTGTCTTTCCTTCTTGTCCTCAAGGATTTAAAACACACATCGACACTTCAAGTGTCCCTGCCCCAACCTCAGGTGGGGTGGTGAGGTCCCCTCACACAAGACTTGCACCTTCCTCAGAACCAAAATGACACAACTTGGCAGAGTGAGTGGAGAATGGGGGTGGGGCACTCCCTTCCAGAAGCCCCAGGCCCAGCCTTCAGACAGATGGAAGTCAAAAAGCAATGATGAGCTATGAATGAGCTATGAATGATGAGCATGTGCCTTTTTCTGCAGAGCCTGGCACAAGATGGGAGAGTCCCTGAATGAACAGGAGGTAGAGAGGCCAACTTATGCTGCCTGTGAGGGCAAATACAAATTCAAAATAGGAAGCTTAACTGTCCCTGTTGAAAATAAGAGATGTCTCCCTGCATCCCTTTTCTTAGAGCATTTACTTCAGACAATTTGTAAGTTCTTTCCTCCATCTCTTTGAAATGTATGTAAATCCTTTTCAAAATTTTTTATTAATGTTTATTTATTTTTGAGAGCGAGAGAGAGAGCGGGAACAGGGGAGGGGCAGAGAGAGAGAGGGAGACACAGAATCCAAAGCAGGCTCCAGGCTCTGAGCTGTCAGCACAAAGCCCGACACGGGGTTTGAACCCACGAGATCATGACCTGAGCAGACGCTTAACTGACTGAGCCACCCAGGTACCCTGTGAAATGTATGTAAATCCTTTTAAAAAGCTAAGGCTGTTGCCAGCTTTAGGACTCAGGAACGTCTTTCTCCATGATCTGGGACCAATCCCTTTGAAATGTCATCATCAAGGGAGACGGGACCTATCTCTCAGTCTCTGTAGGAGGGTAGGAGCCTAACTGGGCAGGTGCCTCCCTCCAAGTTGCAAAACCACCTCCTGTCATAAAGATCTGAGAAGTTTGTTTCTCTTTAGGTTAAAGCCAATTACCTAACAGATGGTGACCCCAATTACCAGGTAAATCTAGGATGAACCTTGAGTGACAAATGGTGCTGTTAAGTCCTCTAACTTGAGGACTGGTTATTATGTCGGTAATAGGTTGTGTGACTGCCTAGCCGTCTAAAAGAGTGAGATTCCTTCTTGTCTTTGCAATCTCTAGCCAATTGCCTATGATGCACATCACATTCTGGTTGAATGCTTATTCAGTAAGAAAACTGTTTTCTTGGGGTGCCCGGGTGGCTCAGTTGGTTAAGCATCTGACTTCTCAGGCCATGGTCTTGCAGTCCGTGAGTTCCAGCCCCGTGTCGGGCTCTGTGCTGACAGTTCAGAGCCTGGAGCCTGCTTCAGATTCTGTGTCTCCCTCTCTCTCTACCCCCTCCACCACTCGCATTCTGTCTGTCTCTCTCCAAAATAAACATTAAAAAAACCTTTTTTTAAAAAAGGAAACTGTTTTCTTTCTCTACTACCTTTGTGGAGAGGTTTTCTGGGTTGGCAGGAGATTTGATTTTAATTATATTTCCCCAACAGCTCCCATTGGTTTGGCTCTGTGAACTTCTGGTTGCACCCATGATGAGTACAATAACATTGGTAAGGGGTAATCAACCGGAATGCATGCTAGAAGGTTTCTAGAGGACACTTAATCAGGAACGAGGAACATGAGTTCAGTATGACCCATGGCATTCTCCTCTCACAAGATCATGGAAACCTGTGACTGCCTTCAACTTACTGAGAGAAGGATTTCCTGGTGTGGTGAGGCGTGACCCCTGCATCCCTTTCCCACACGGCTCGTAAAAGCAGCAGCTGAGGAAAAACAAAATAATTTTAGAAAGGAAAAAAAAAGCAGTCTTTCATTTTTACCTCATTGTCTTGATTTCCACTCCTCTGACACATTCACCCCCAAGGAAATTTGGCTATGTAGCTACAGAGCATAAGTATTTAAAACTTTTCCATGAAGAAATGGCATTGTTCTGCCTCAGATTTCAAGCTAGGACCTCATAATGAATCCTTCTCCCTCCCCTGACCCCCCTCCCCCCACCCCTGCCACAATTTGGAGCCTGGAAACATCCATGTGGATATTTTTGCAACCTACTTCAAGCACGAAATCACAAATCTAAACAAATTAATTCTCATAAAAGCATTTCCAATTCTTCAAATAAAAGGAGGCATCATGATTATAAATTATCTCCAGATTATGAACATTGACACTATGTCATTTTGCCATTTTTACCTACCTTTTTGAATTCCACAAACTTCATTAAATGTTAACCTAACCAGGAGGGAAAATATAAAGAATATAAAGAAATGTACATAAAGATTTTCAGGGTTACAAAAATTCTTCCATGAGAGAATCACTACCAAGATGGGGCTACAGCACCGCGCCCCCCCCCCCCAACTTTGCTCAAATCGGTATTGTCTAAATGCAGTCAAGTGCGCTGGCTTGGAGTCTGGCCATAAAGTCAGTCAGAACTGACTAGTACACCAGCTCTGTGCCTCACCAACTGCGTAACCTGGGGCAGATTTTTTAACCCGATGAAGTTCCAGCTGCCTCATCTACAGAATGGGAATGATAATAGGGGGTACCTCACAAAGTTCTTGTGAGAATTCAGTGTGGTAATGCGTCCATGTAGTCAACTCGCATCTCTTGAGCACCCACTATGTGCAAAGCACTGAACTATGTACAAGAGCTACAGGACGAAGGAGACACGTGGTCCCTGGCCTCTAACATGTAGTCTACCTTTCGATGTGGGACAATGAAGTCATGCTAAAATGCATATGAAACACAGAGTTCTGGGGGCCCAGACTTTTCTTGCAGATCCCTTCTGCCACCATTAGGATTTTCCAGACCCAGACTTGTTCTGGAGTAAAGAGGGTGTCACTGCTGGTGAGAGAGTGGCTGGGGGGTGGGGGAAGGAATGGGACTGAGGTCAAAAGACAGCAAGATAGCTCTTCTGAATTCTGAAACTCTGGACACTTAGCCTCCATCTGCCTTCTTACCACATCTACTAACATCTCTATTTCAGTGCTTCTCTTCTGCCCCTTCCTGGCCCAGAGCACTTTCACTATGAGCACTGGAAGCCTAGAATTAGTATCTCCTCCATGCACTTTATTTTTTTATTACTTGAGTATAGCTGACACACAATGCTACATTTTTTCAGGTGTACAACATAGTTATTGGACAAGTTTATGCATTATGCTTTGTTCACCACATTTAAATGCACCCTCCTCTTATAAAGGCTAGTAGGTTGAATGCATAGGAATGATTTCAGAAGACTGGAAATTGAATCCCACACTCAATTCCACTAGTCTTTGAAATTCTACGTTTACAGGTTCATCCTTTGGACTTAGTTTTTAAAAGAAAATTTACCAGGAGAAGGGCAGCAAGGATAGTTAGTTATCTGCACTTTAATGGGAATGAATTCTCAAGATCTTTGCAGGAGAGGTTTTGCTAAGAAAGCAAAGCTTAAAGTTGAGAACAGCTGAAAAACATAAGAAGTGCTCCCAGAAAGGAAAAAGCTGGAACTTCACAACTTTGCTTGAGGCCATGTGAATGTGGGCCACATGCCTCTCATTGTTCCCGCAGCAAGGACCTACTGTGTGCAGAAAGAAGGCCCCCGAGGGAAGGTCTGGGTGCGTGGGACTGCCACCTTCTCACCTTTTCTTACTTAGAAAAGATGGCCCTGAGCCCAGGAGTGAAGAGCTGACTGGTTAGCCTGGGAACATCCCTCTGGAATGGGGAGTGAGCAGGGGATTAACAATCTGGATTCTCCTTCCTCCCACCCTCCCATGCTCTCCATCAGAGGTTGGCCTCCCAGGGTGTAGAGCAGAGTAGACAAGGGTGGGGGATGGAAAATGGAAAATAAGTAGTCCAAATGCTTTTACTTCTGTCAGTAGAGTGTGCTAAAGTAAAAGAGACAAGTAGCCAGAAGCTAGCGTCATTCTTTAATTGGAAAAGCCACTTTTTCCTCAGTTGTATCCTGCACTTTGAGCAGGGCTTCTCCAAGTGCAGCCAACACCATGACCCAGGCGGAAGAACTGAAGCTCACAGAATTCCATGGGCCTGATCTTAGCTGGGGAGGGAGTTCATTCTTTTAAACCAGCATTCGAAACTCTTCAAGTAAGACATTCACAAAGATCCACCCTTCTACCACTTAGGGATAAGATTAAGTTCTCCAGGGATCAGATGATCCCTAGGAATCAAGAGTTCTGGGCTGCGGGGGTGAGAAGACCGCTGGTTGTTTTTGTTCTGACACAGCCGTGGGTCACAAGGTTCTTACACAAGCTTTGAGGTGGCCTGTCATGCCACGAGCCCTTCCTTCCCCTCAGCCAGTGGTGATGACTCAGATTTCAGAAGGGAGTTCAACCAGTAGATTCATCTTGGGGCACTTCTCAGCCATTTTCTAGATTAACATTAAGAGCTAGTTCCAGACCTGATTGAAAAGCCTGGACACTCACTCCCCAGGCTCTGCTTGAAACACTCCAGCGAATTCAGCCTAGAATATGATTAATATACTACCTGAAGGGGGTCATTAGCAGGGACAAAGAAAGAAAGCTGTGGAGACTTGCGGTTTAAGGTTTTGAAATACAACATACATGTAACTCTACTATCTGCCCAAACCTCATCAGCAGGAGGGCAAAGGGATTAAAAAAAAAGAAAAAAAAAAAAAAGGCCAAACCCCACAAGGACAAAGAAAACGGAAGAGAGGGTAGCAGGCTTGAGATAGCAATACTATTATGGAAGATGGAAAGTGATCTCATAGACCAGACAAAGTGGAAACCTAAGTTGGCTGGGCTTTGGGGTGTGTGTGTGTAGCTCAAAGGACTTCCTCTGTGCTAAGCTCTAGTCTAAGTGTTGAAGGTGCATTAAGTCATATAATCCCCCAACAATGCTAGAATTTGTGCCCTGATTTTGGAGGTGAAGCACAGACCGGTTAGATAACTTGCCCAGGTCACACAGCAGAAGCTGCAGAGGTGTGGCCCAGAGACCACGCTCTATAGCCTCACAGTGATTAGCAAGTGATTAGCTGCACCAAACCCCAAGCGATCTCCAGACCTGAAATACCAGGGAGGTTCAAAATGGGGCTGAAAACGGAATTGCTGGGAAGCCCATATACCGAGACAGACCCTCAGACTCCTTCACTATTTTACTCACGCCAGGCAACTGTCCCTGTGCTCCCTGGTAGGATGCTGTTGGTTTATTTTCTGGAGGCATTACCCAGTTGAGGATGGTGTGAGACACCTATGAAAACAGGAGAATTCAGTGAAAGATTGTGAATTGACTGGTGAGACTGCGCAGATCCCTTCCCCATTTAATTCCCGTGTGCTGGCAGTGAGGTTTACATACCCCAGGCAGGGACTGGGGGCTCTGTAGGAGTTCTAGACAGAACTAGAGAGAAGGAACATGACATTGACATTTGAAGGTCCTCTGATGAAACAGTGGGCTCACCAAATGATGGGCCCTGCCCATAGACCCAGGGTTCGCACAAGCTTCTAGCAGCTTTTTGGTATCTTCTTCTTTTTTTTCCACCTCCATTTTTATTATGGAAAAAGGTGAACAATTTCCAAATATAATGAACACCCATATACCTACCTCTTAAGTTCTACAATAGTTAGCATCTTAACATATTTGCTTTATCTTTATTTTTTTTAATAAATGTTTATTCATGTTTGAGAGAGAGAGAGAGCATGAGCAGTGGATGGGGCAGAGAGAGACAGGGAGAGAGAGAATCCCAAGCAGGCTCCACGACACCAGTGCAGAGCCCGATGCAGGGCTTGAACTCATGAACCATGAGATCATGACCTGAGCTGAAGTCAGACACTTAAGTGACTGAGCCACCCAAGTGCCCCTTTGCTTTATCTGTATCTTTAGGTAGAAGTGTGTACATACGTTGTTTCTCTGAACCATTTGAAAATGAGCTGCAGACATTATGATATTTCACCCCTGCATATTTCAGTATAAGGACATCATCATACATAATTAAAATCCACACATAATCCATGGTCAGGCTTAAGAAAATTTAAAATAATTCCCTAATATATTCTAATATTCAATCCATATTCAAATTTCCCCCATCGTTCCTAGAATGTCATTGCATTTGGTTATTATGTCTCTTTATTCTCCTTCCTAGAACAGTCCTCTTCCTTTTATTTGCCCCACAGTGTTACCTTTTTTGAAGGGACCAGGCCACTTAACTGAAGGAGGGTCCTGATTGTTTCCTTGTGGTATCATTTAACTTGTCCCTGTATCTCTTGTAAATCCTGTCAACTGGAATTTAGATCTAAAGGCCTGAATACATTTAGATAAGGTGTTTTTGGCAAGTCCTATAGGTGAAGCTTTCTACCTCATATTGCATCCCATCAGGAGATAACATCTGCATATCTTACTAGTGGTGAAGCCAAGTTTGGTGAAGGCAGGGACTGCTAGATCTGTCCACTGTAAAGCCACACTTTGCCCTTCACGAGGGCCATGGATAATGCCTGGCACAGTGTGGATGTCCTGGGCAAGGCATTACTCAAATGAAAACAGACAATAAAGGTTGACAGAACTTGTGACAAAGAGCCTCCAACATGAAAGAGAGAGAGAAACAAAAGTAACTCAGGAAAAAGAGATCACTGCAGGAAACAAAAGAAAACTTCCCACAAACAATAAATATCCTTAGAAATAGTAGGGGCACCTGGGTGGCTCAGTTGGTTAAGTGACTGACTCTTGATTTCAGCTCAGTTCATGATCTCACAGTTCATGAGATTGAGCCCTGCGTAAGGCTCCACACTGACAGTGCGGAGCCTGTTTGGGATTCTCTCTGTCCCTCTCCCTCTGTCCCTCCCCCGATCACACTCTCTCTTTCTCTCTCTCTTAAAAATAAGATGAACTTAAAAATATATATGTCCTTGGAAATAAGAAAAGATATCACACCCATGAGGCAAGATTGCTATAAAAAACATTTAGATAACAAGAAAGAGTTCTTGGAATCTACATGGAAAAATCTAACACAAAGTTGGAAGATGAAGTAGAAATAAAAATCCCCTAAAAAATAGAATAAAATATAAGGGATATAGAACAGGAAATTAAAACATAAGAACACTAGAGAACTAGTCCAAAAGTTTGGCATCAGAATAATGGGTATGCCAGAAATACAAAAAAGTGAAGGGGATGAATTATCAGATAAATAAAACATGAACATTTCCCAGAACATAGGAATTTCTACCTTGAAAGGGTCTATAGAGGGCCCAATACAAATACATTTTATAAAGATAAATACAAAAACTTAATACTGGGAAATTTCAGAACATCCTAAAAGAGAAAAACAGGTCACATACAACAGATCAAGAATCAGAATAGCATTAAACTTCTTTTTAAAACAATTTTTTTTAATGCTTATTTTAAAAAAATTTTTTTGTATTTATTTCTGAGACAGAGAGAGAAAGAGAGAGCATGAGTGGGGGAGGGGCAGAGAGAGAGGGAGACAGAATTAGAAGCAGGCTCCAGGCTCAGAGCTGTCAGCACAGAGCCCAACACGGGGCTCGAACTCACATGAGATCATGACTTGAGCTGAAGTCAGTCGCTCAACTGACTGAGCCACCCAGGTGCCCAATGCTTATTTTTTTTGAGAGAGAGAGAGAGACATAGTGAGAGTGGGGGAGGGGTAGAGAGAGAAGGAGACACAGAATCCAGAGCAGGCTCCAGGTTCTGAGCTGTCAGCACAGAGCCCGACTCGGGGATTGAACCCACAAACCATGAGATCATGACCTAAGCCAAAGTCAGATGCTTAACCAACTGAGCCACCCCAGTGCCCCAGAATAGCATTAAACTTCTTAATAACTCTACTGAAGTCTTAAAGAATCATGGAGCAAGGCCTTCAAAGTTCTGAGAGCAATTAAATTAATTAATTAAAATGTGTATTTATTCATTTTGAGAGACAGAGATAGGGAGAGGGGCAGAGAAAGGGGAGAGAGTCAGATGCTTAACTGACTAAGCCACTCAGATGCCCGAGAGCAATTTTAGCAATGAAACTGGATTATACCCCTTAGAATAAAATAAATATCTATGATTCCATGCTGATGTGAAGAATAAATGGATGACTAAATAAATGGAAGAGAAGGGACAGCTCTACCTTACAAAAATTCCATTAACAAATGTAAAAGGAGGAAAACAGAAAATTACCATTAAGAACATTACAGTAATAATTGTTGTAGGCAAGATTCATCAATTGAGGCTAAAATTAGTGCGTGAAAGGTTGAAGATAAACAGGATATCTGCATAGTTTTAAAGTATATTCACCAGAGGTTCCTCAAAAAATTAAAAAAGAACCACCATATGATCCAGTAATCACATTATCGAGTATTTACTCAAAGAATATGAAAACACTAATTTGAAAGGATATAGGCACCCCTATGTTTATCGCAGCATTGTTTACAATAGCCAAATTAATGGAAGCAGTCCAAGTGTTCATCAAAAAATGAATGGATAAAGAAGAGGTGGTGGAATATCATTCAGAGAAATGAATGAAATCTTGCCATTTGCAACAACATGGAAGGAGCTAGAGAGTATAATGCTAAGTGAAATAAGTCAGTCAGAGAAAGACAAATACCATATAATTTCACTCATATGTGGAATTTAAGAAACAAAACAAATGAACAAAATGGAAAACAGAGAGATAAACCAAAAAGACAGACTCTTAACTGTAAAGAACAGACAGATGGTTACAAGGTGGGGGAGGAGGATGGGTGAAAGAGGTGATGTGGATTAAGAAGTGCACTTGTGATGAGCACCGGGTCATGTAACGAAATGCTGAATCACCATATTGTACACCTGAAACTAACGTAGCATTGTATGCTAACTATAATGAAATTAAAGTAAAATAATAATAAAAAAAAACTATGCCCACCACTATATTTATTAATTATGAAAAGAAAAATCTCCACTTACAGTGGAGAAAACTGGACCAAGCCATATAGCCAAGTGGTCAATATTAACATCGTCAGTAATAAGTTATACCACCTTCACACACCCCTGATCGGATACACTAAGAAGGGCATTCTTGCAAAAAAATTTCTTGCCAAAATTCCGTCACCTCAGTCTAATTATGAGAAATCAGAAAAATATAAATTGTGGGCTGTTCTACCAAATAACTGACCACTATTCTTCAAAACTGTTAAGATCATGAAAGACAAAGTAAAACTAAGGAACTGTTCCAGATTGGAAGAGACTAAGTAGACTCCACAACTAGATGTAATGTGGGATCCTAGAATGGACCCTGGAAAAATAAAATGACATTATTGGGAAAACTGATGAAATCCATAGTCTGTAATTCACTTAATACTAGTGTATCCAAATTAATGTCTTCGTTTTTATCATTGTACCATGGCTATGTTAGATGTTAGCATGAGGGGAAGCTCGGTAAAGGCATTACATAGAATGTTAATGTTTTTGCAACATTTCTGAAAGTCTAAAATTAAATTCAAAATAAAAAGTAAGAAAAGAGACATTCTGAGGGAAAATTACTGCCAACCTAGAATGTTATACCTAAGCAAACTATCAATCAATCATGCAGATGGAATAATGACATTTTCAGACAAGTAAGGTCTCATGAACCTTTTGTCAGGAGGTTATGAGTAGTTGTGCTCCCTCAAGAGGATAGACCAAAATGAAGACACAGGATGCAGGTAGCATGGAATTCAACACTAGAGGGTAGCAAAGGAGTTTCCAGAACAACAGCCATGCAGAGGCGTCCATAGCAACCTGTATAAGCTGGAAGCAAGAGAACAAATGGTTCCCAGCAGGCTGTCTCAAGCCATCAGACAAAAGAAACTGACAGTTGAACTTATGTTTGATTGTGTCAGTGAAGTTTTCAGTATTGACAGTTTAGGTTGTCTTATTGATAAGTATGTGGAAAACCAAGCAAACAAATATGCAAAGAAGGGCAATTATCAAAAGGTTGCATTGAAAAGAAATGTAACCATAGTATATTAAATGGCCCAGTTGTGAACAATTTTTTTTCGTATTCATAACAATGTGCATACCAACTATTCATTTAACCAAACTATCTATATTGGGAATATGGGGGAAGGGATATATGTGTGGGGTAGAAATGGGGGAGAGTGCAAGAGAGTTAAATTCTTATCTTCCAAGGTAAGAAAAAAATAGGTTGTGTCTAAAGTTGAAAAATCAAGAAACAGCAACAGAAACATGGGGGAAGAAAGTAGGGAAAACATCAGAACACATAACTAAAACAGTTGTTGTCTTGGGTAAGGCACATCCTCACCTGGCTGGCTCCAGGGGCTCTCACTCCCTCAGTGCTTTCGTTGGTGCACATTTGTCAGAGCATAAAGGTTCACCACCCTTAGCCATGGAAGAGTTACTTGGTCGCCATGTTGCCCTTCTGCTGCCTGCTCCCTCCACACTCCTCGGGAACACTCTGGGTGGCGTCCTGGTTCTCTGGCCAGGGAGCCTGTGAGCATCTTGAAGAGCTTCCCAGGAGAGAACTGTTGTGAAAAACAATCACTAGACAGTGAAGATGTGAAGACACAGGAGAATCCTCTCTCCTCACCTGTTGCCCTAGGATGGCTCAGCTACTAGGCAGACGGGAATGTAGCAGAAAGCCAGGGCTGAATGGAATTAGGACTGGGGAGATGGGCCAACCGGGGCTGTTCCCCCCACCCACACACACACTTTTTTTTTCCTTTCAGACTTACCTTCAGGAGTTTCCCAGGACTTCTGGGTTCCCTGGAGCATCTCTGCAACAAAATGCTGCTGTAGCAATGGGCAGAAGAAACCCTTTAGCTCTTTGCTATGTACCACAGGTGAGCATGGTGGTACTATCGGCCCCAGTTCTTCACTCCTTTCTCCACCCACTCCCTTACTATAGCTTCATCATGGATGGAGTGTCCTTTCGCGGGGACTTTGAGCTTGGCCATGTGACTTTCTTTGGCCAATGGGTGGTAGTAGACGTGACACAGCAGGGATGGAAGTGTGTTGCACACTGGGACTTCTTTCTTCTGCTTCTGCGGGCGCCATCAGAAGAACAAGATTTGGTTAGTCTGCTGTCTAAGGAGGACAGGATGAGAGACATGTAGAGCAAAGCCACCAACGTGGTCCAGAGACCTGATGTGAGAGGAGAGCCACTCAGCCATTGCAGCCGGAGCAGAGTTGACCAGCTGAGCCCAATTCAGATCAGCCAAATCCCAGACAACACACAGAGCTCTGAAGACAAATGCTTATTGTTGCATTGAACTGAGGAGACTTTTGTGGGTTTTTTTTCTTTTTTTTTTTTTTTTACCCCCTTGGCACTAGCTGACTAACACAGGCACTGAACTGTTTTATATCAAGATTTCACAAGCTTATAAAATAATGCTCAGGGATGGTATTCCAAGTATGAGTCAGGAAAACAGCTTAAATCATTTATGAGCTAAGGAAAGGGGTTATAGCTTCAGAAAGGTATGGCAGATGGCAAAGATATCCTACCTTACTTAAGCGTATGCTTTACCCTTTAAACCCAAGAGAGTCCAACATAAATGCAGTCATGTCAAGGGAATATGCCCCCCTGGATGTGGAGGGGGACAGCACAGTGACATTGGCTACTTCTCAGTTTTAAGTTGTGTGAAATTGCACTTTAAAATTCTGACATTCCTTGGTCTTCCAATTTCACATGTTCTTGGGGTGTCCCTGGCCACAAAACTCTTTCCCATCCTGGCGATGTTTCGTTGATCCAACGTGAACCCAAGGATTAGATGGTGTGCTGAGAGCAGGTTTTAGAAAGAGGCGAAGAGCAGGCAATGGAATTCAGAGGCCAGAGATCCTGGGATGGACTCAAAGCAGAGGCTCCAGTATGATGATCACAAAGCAGAGAGGAAGAAACCATTATGAAGCAGAGGGGGAAATGCACCTTGGTTGGACAGGACCCGCTGGGACCTAATCACACCCAGGCCCATAACAAGCATCCCCATCCAGGCAGCAGTGTTGGCTCTTCTTGGACCAGGGTTGACAGGTGGGAGAGACTGGGTGGTGAGAATCCTGTGTGGGACTATGGACAGGAGGAAAACCAGAGAGGAAGGACAGGTATATTTGAGGGCTGTGGTCTACAACTGGTTTGGATTTAAGAAAAAACAAAAATGGAGTAAGACATTTTCAGACTGCCAGCCAGGATAGCCAGGGCTAAAGTCTTCCAAATCAGGAATGAAGCTGTATGAGACCTGTTCACCTAATAAAAGGCTCCTGCCAGACCCAGGGCATTCCAAGCAGAAGTCAGGAAGCACAGGATAAGGAACCAGAAGGGAAGAAAGCAGGAAAAACAAGCAGATCACTCTCCAATGGGATCCCAGCTCGAAGGTGAACTGCACCCTCTGGGTGTCGATCTGAGTGGACAGTGAAGATGGGAAGACACAGGAGAATCCTCTCTCCTCTCCTGTTGCCCTAGGATGGCTATTAGGCAAACAGGAATGTGGCAGAATGCCAGGGCTGAGTGGGATTAGGACTGGGGAGATGGGCCAACCGGGGCTGGCTCATGATGGGATGAGCTCAGGTCCACTTTGGGGAGGGATCGGTATCCTAGGAGATGCCATCTGGGGTGGAATGTGGCCATGAGTCAAGGCAGCTGACAGCTCTCAGGAGGTAGCTATGCTTCCCAAAGTGGGTTCTGTGGAGCTCTAATCTGAAGGACAGGAAGTGCTGTTGACTTGAAAAGAGGCCTCCATGGTCCAACAAACTTGGGAAATCCTGGGTTCGATGAAATTAAACAGGTTTTTCCACTAGAGGACATCTCAGAGCTCTTAATATGATGATGGGAATCACCGATCTTAGAGACTGATCACAACCATGGAACTCTTTCTACACAGAATATGACATTGAACTACTGAGTTATGGACAACAACCACTTTCAGCATGGGGGCCGGGAGGGAACTGGGGGCCAGTACTCACAGGGAAAGGACCCGGTTCCTTATATGTCGGCACCAACACCACCACTGACCGCCAAGGTCCTCTTCACTGGCTAGGTCTACTTAGGCTTTCAGGGTCAACAGGCAAATGAGCTGAGGCTCGAGACAGATTCTGCCCACCCCCCAGGGAAATGGCTCACTAAACAAAGAAAAGCAGGGAGTGATCCAGTGAAAAGGTATGTAGGCACCCAGCCGGGAGGCTGGAACCCAGTGGGCCCACAGATCCATGGTGTCAAACACCAGGATCACACTGACAGCAGCCCCTCCCCATCAGCTGGAGACCTCGAGGCTCACGGAGGCATGCCTGGGCTCCAGGGATGCTGGGGCAGCTGTGGAGAGGACAAGCCCAGGGGGTCCAGCTCTTCCCTGAAGCGCAGACAGAATCTTTCCTTGGAAAGGAAACAGATGCCAAGGACAAGGCATCACAAAAGCATTTGCAGCACCAAATAGTTGTACCAGGGAACTCAAATCCAGGTTCGGGGGGTCCGATTGACAAAGCATCTGGGCACGCAGCCTTTTCCATTTTTACCTTTTTTTCTCTCTCTGATGTGCCTGCTTGGAAGCCCCAGGTTTGAGCACCTGGTGAGTTTAATAGTTGGTTCGGAGATTGTCTCTCGTGTGAGGGCAGCGGCAGTGTCATATATTTAGGGCCTGGCCCTGGACACATACAAAGCCAAATAAATGTGTGAGATTTTTTTTTTTTTTTTTTTTGAGAGAGAGGGCACAACTGAGTGAGGGGGGAGTGGGAGAGGGAGAGAGAGAGAGGGAGAGAGAGAGATGCCAGGGCTCACCCAAAGCAGGGCTCAAGCTCACCTGAAGCAGGACTCGAACTCACGAACCGTGAGAACATGAGCCGAAGTCAGATGCTTGACCGACTGGGCCAGCCAGGCTCCTGACCGTGTGAGCTTTCATTTGGATGAGAACAGCTTATTGCGTATTTTATTAGACATCCTCACAGCTGTATGTGCCAAGGACCACGATTCTCAGTTTGGGGATAAGGAGAGAAGTTAAACATCTTCCCCTGAATCCCAACACTGGTGAGCAACACAAGTGGGTTCTAACTCAGCACGGCTGGTGGCAAAGCCAGGACAGCCCAGCTTCAGGTTCCACCGTGTGCACGTCCTGTGGCATCGGGCGATCACTCACCTTTCTCCACCAGGTTCTCCCGTACAAGGAAGATAGATGATAGTTGCTGACCACAGGGTTCACGGGATCATCGTGAGGATCCAATAACACAGTGCACGGAGAAGTGCTTTGAAATGGAATGAGTATGCACTCAGGGCGTTAATAATATTCAGTTGCTTTCCTAGATACCAAACAACCTGGGCATCCCAAAGGTATCGCAGTCTCCAGCTCGTGCTTCCTGACTGGCTAGGAAAAGGAAAAAGGCAAAGACATGCAAGAAAACATACATGGTTTCTGAAGTGAAGACCCCTGTACCAGGAGCCTGAAAGCCCACAGGAAGTTAAGGAAGAGACCCCACAAGTGGGAGGCTTTGAACTTAAACCTTGGAAGAGCTGAATCCCCGAGGCCTCACCTTTGCTTCCTACCCCCACCCAAACCTGCTAAAGGCCCCAGACACTAAAAATACCCTGGCCACCTGCTGCCCAGGGAGGCAGTAAATCACAGGTCCTCGAGCACCAGAATCCAGGCCAGGCCCGGCCTAACATGACCAATGGCAGCTGACAAGGCCCCACAGGTAAGTGCACTTCTTCCCACGCAGGCTGTTATCATTAGCTTGTCCACTGCTCAGTTGGGAGGACAGTGCCCCGAGGAAGTGGGGATGATGTTGAAGGGTTCTTGGGCCAGAGGTGCTAACTGGATGTGCGGTGATCAGGGAGAAGTGTGTCATGGGGAGGGGCTCCCAGGGAAAGGGGAGCAGCTCCTGTGGTGAGTGGCAGCTGCTATATGACATAAAATAAACTTCTCTCCCCCAAATCCACAGATCACGGCCTCAACTGCTGTCCTATTACTCTGGGGCCACCAGATGTCACTGTTACAGGGAGCATGAATATTTGTGGTCCGTCCTGGGACAGGCACTGAATTTACGAAGACAGTTTAAATCGTGGGCGCTCATGGGGACACCAGTGACATCCATGTCTTGCTTCCAGTTCGTAAGTTCTCACTAATGAGATCATGTTCGCAGGTACCACTATCAGTCCAATCCCCAAAATGTAATAAAAAAATGCCAAAAATTTGTTCGCCTTTTACTGTCAGTACAGTACCATGAATCGGAAATGAGAAGCCAAACAAAATGTTTCATTTACTTTTTACTGAAATGCATCATCAACAAACACATTTGCAGGGGACAAGTAGTGAGCTATTCTGTGGTGTTGCTCAAATTTGGAAAAGTGGGGACCCCCGAGTGTCCTCTACTTTGTCACCCCTCTCCCTAAAAAACACACTGCATTATATAAGTTAATTGCTGTCACCTGACCTCTTGGTCCAACCAGTGAGAAGTACTAACAGGACAATACAAAACACAAAGCCAAACAATGAAATTGAGAGACGACTCAAGTTTAACAAATAGACTCAGATGATCAGAAAGCCATTTTAGGCCAAATTTTTTAGATCATAAAAAAATAAGCAAAGTTGAATAACTTCATAACTTATAAGCTCTGGGAATATGTCTAACACTGCTGGAATAGAAAGAACACTGGGTCCTACCTCACTTAAAAGCTATGTGGCCTTGGGCAGTTATCTAAGCCCTCTTGAGCCTCCTTGGGTGGACCTCTCCAAGGCTCCCTTAAGCAGTACAAGAATCTAGGATTCTAAGTGTGGCCTCGAGGCCCCTGTGCAGTTGTGAAGGTGGATGTCAAAAATAACAATACAAGGCCACCCAGGGCCATTTAAGGGACACAGACAAGGGCTGCAAGAATTCAGTCTTTGCCTCTGACTCTAAAGGGACTGAGGAAGGCTTCTGGAAGGGCAGGGATTAAACACGTAGGACGTAATACTGCAGCAGGCTCAGCACAGTTGATCCCTCCCTTGAAGAGCTGGGATGTGGCCAATCAAATATTTTAAGATGTCAACTTGATCTGTGTCAACATAAGCATCAACGGAAACTAGTTTCCAAAAATAAATGATAACTGCTACCTATCAACCTCTGTAAGTGCATGGATTTCTCAAGAATGGGGCCATGTTCTGTAATACTATCCACAGCTGGTTCTGTAGGACCGCTGCTTCTTGATGATCAGCTGAGGGCAAGGGAGAGAGAGGAAGGAAGGGGTGTGAACGCCCTACTTCAAAGGTTGAAGTCTCCCCAAAATGTTAATACATGCACAGACAAGAGCTTGAGAAACAGAAACTAAATTTGTAATAATGGTTCTTCCTGATGATACTGGGCATGTTTGTTTTCTTTTTGCTTATCTGAATTTTCCATTTCTCAGCAATGAAAATGTATCAGTTGTGTAATACATTTTTTATGCAAATACACTTGGGAAGGGTAATACATCACACTAGGATCAATTATTGATACCTTAAGATTAATTAATGGATGCGATTTGTTTCCTACAATGAAGTGGTGATGGGAAATGGATTTTGTTAGGTCTGGGGTCTGTGTCAAGCAATGGAAAGGGGGAAGGGAAGGTGTAGAGATTCTAAAAGGGCAGTAGGTGGAGAAGCCTCACCGTTAGCTCACATTATGCTTAGGCCTGCCAGGCCCTCCCTGTTACCTCACAGGCATTTAACTAAAATTAAAGATAGCAACAGTTTACCTTGTTCATGCAAGCCTTGCCCAATTATTCTCTTTATATATGATTTATCCTTAGATTCAAACTCTAGCTTCCATAACAAACAAGAAAATGTTCGTGGATTTTAATAATTAAAAAGAAAAATTTTTTTTAATGTTTATTTATGTTTGAGAGACAGAGAGAGACAGAGAGTGAGCAGGGGAGGGGCAGGGAGAGAGGGAAACACAGAATCCCAAGCAGGCTCCAGGCTCCGAGCCGTCAGCACAGAGCCCGACGTGGGGCTCGAACTCACGGACCGCGAGATCATGACCTGAGCGAAGTCAGACGCTAAACCGACTGAGCCACCCAGGTGCCCCCAATAATAATTTTAAAATAAACAAAGGATTCTTCCCCAAACTTTTTGCATTTTGTCTTCAATCAAACCTGTCTCTGACAAAGTATTATTTTACAATTTCATACTCTGCAATCTGTGCACCTTTCCCGGAGCCCTGGTGCTAGGACTCCAGGAGTTGTAGAGTTGACATAATTAAATGCAAGGAAACGATCACTTACACCGTGAATTTAGATTGGTTATGCTGATCATCTGCCTCAACGTTACCTGGAAAGGAAGAATCTGCAAAGGAAATTTACAGTGTAAATAATACTGGGGACGGGACAGCCTGTTTGCAGGAATCTGGTTACCTACAATATAAGCAATTAATAACCTACCACAAATCATTTTATGTATTCCTCCAAGCCTGTCTTGTGTGCTTGGTTCCCAGGGAACAAATGTGAAGGGATGGAAGGAGGGGTGGAGGGGAGTATGCAAGTAAGTGATCCCTAAGGCCCCAAGCAAAATTTAGACATTTGTTTATTGATTTAGGGAGGGGAGGGGGAGCGAGAAAATCCAAAGAAGACTCCATGCTCAGCATGGAGCCCGGCACAGGGCTCGATCCAACGACCCTGGGATCACAACT
Source organism: Panthera uncia (assembly GCF_023721935.1). NCBI lineage: Eukaryota > Metazoa > Chordata > Mammalia > Carnivora > Felidae > Panthera > Panthera uncia. The sequence goes on along the minus strand of NW_026057576.1, from coordinate 20,714,773 downwards.
TGAGCCGAAATCAAGAGTGGGTTGCTCAACCAATGGAGCCACCCAGGCGCCTCCAAAATTTAGACTTTTAAAGTAAATTTGAACTATCACCTCCAAGTAGTTGGAGATACTGAGGCTTGAAGGAACAACACTGAAGATAGTGACTTCTTTAATTGAATCTAAGATACCATTAATTATAAGATGCCTCATACTTTGATAGAAAAAAAAACCCACAGCCAACGAACTGAGGCACGGCAACCATAAAATGCATTCTAATTTTTAAAATATTAAAATATGGAGGAAAAAATCTATCTTAGCACCAGTGAAACACAGTATTGCCTTGGCACCTTGCCCCCACCTCTCTCTGATGGGGAGAAGGGCTTCTATCAGGATATGTTAGACTTTCACACTGGGACACCGTTTCTCGCCAACTCACTTAACTGCTAAAACATTGAGATCTGTCCTTCTTTGGCAGCAGCGTGTATCTGTACTCCAAGTTCCTGTCAAAGTCTGTAATCCCCATTTCTCTCCCATTCAGCACTCAGCAAAAACTGTTGAGAGACATCATGTTTTCAGGACTGCCTGCAGGGTTGCGGCCCATCCATTTTTCCCCACTCTGTTCACCCTTGGATTGAGCCAGATCAGCAGAGAGCAAAGTTCCGGAAACAACTAGGTAATCCCTCATGGAAAGGCTTTTACAGACTCTCCCTCTGGCATCCTGCCTTCTGCCCACATCGGGGACACTGTTAGAAACAGCCTGTTACACTGAATCTGTTGTCAAGGACACAGTGTCCTCTTCATGAGGGTCCACTGAAGACATTTTCCAGGTCTTCATACCAGGGATTTTTAAAAATAAACTTTTAAGGAGTGCCTGGGTGGTTCAGTCGGTTGAGTGTCTGACTCTCCATTTCAGCTCAGGTCATGATCCCAAGAACGTGGGATTAAGCCCCACACTGGGCTTTGCACCAAGCGTGGAGCCTGCTTCGGATTCTCTCTCTCTCCCTCTGTCCCTCTCCCCCACTCATAGTCTCTGTCTCTCTCTAAAATAAAAAAAAAAAGTTTCTAAAAATAAACTTAAAATCGAAGCAGAACATATATAGAGAGAAGTGTACCATTTGTAAGTGTACAGCTGAATGATCAGATTATAACCACCATGCAAATGAAAAATAAATAGACTAACAACATCTCAGAAATCCTCTCATGACTTCTCCCTATCAGTACATCCAACTGTCTTCCCCAAGGGCAACCTTTATCCTGTTTTCTTCTTCCTTTTTCTTTTTTGTTTTAAGTTTACTTAGTAGAGGGACACAGAGAATACCAGGCAGGTTCCTTGTGGCGTCAGCACAGAACTGTGAGATTGTGACCTGAGCAGAAATCAAGAGTCTGATGCTTAACTGACTGAGCCTATCCTGTTTTCTAACACCACAGTTTTACCTGGTTTGGGACCTTATATAAACAAAATCATACAATACATATTCTTTTAGTCTGGCTTCTTTTGTTCATCATTGTAAAATTCATCTGCATTGTCGTGAGTAACACTAGTTGTTAATTTGCATTGGTTTCTAGTCCACCGTGTGTCTGTATTACAATATATTCATTTAAGGTGTTTCCAGCTTGGGGTTATTAAATGAATAATGCTGCCATTCTGGTGCATATAGTAAGCACTTCTGGGAGGTGTATACCTAAGAGTCAGATTACTGGGTTCTAAGCGCGTACACGTCCAGTTTTAATAGCTATTTCTAAACAGTTTTCCACTTTACGTTCCCACCGGCGCTGCATGAGAGTTCTTGTTCCACCTCGTCACCAACACTCCTCATTGTCAGTCTTTTCACTTTTAGCATTTTGTTTATTTATTTTTGAGAGAGAGATAAGAGCATGAGTGGGGGAAGGGCAGAGAGAGAGAGAGAGAGAGAGAGACACAGAATCTGAAGCAGGATCCAGACTCTGAGCTCTCAGAACAGAGCCTGATGCACAGAGCCCGACACAGGGCTTGAACCCACAAACTGTGAGATCATGACCTGAGCTGAAGTCGAACGCTTAACCAACTGAGCCACCTAGGTGCCCCACTTTTACCATTTTGATAGGTGTGGAGGAACACCTTATTGTGGTTTCCTAAATTCTCATCTGTATATTCTCTTTCATGAAGTAGTTATTCAAATATTTTGTTAAGGGGCGCCTGGGTGGCTCAGTCGGTTAAGTGTCTGACTTCGGCTCAGGTCATGATCTCATGGCTCGTGGGTTCGAGCCCTGCGTCTGGCTCTGTGCTTACAGCTCAGAGCCTGGAGCCTGCTTGGGATTCTGTCTCCTTCTCTCTCTGCCCACCCCTGCTTGAGCTCCGTCTCTCTCTCTCAAAAATGAATAAATATTAAAAAAATTAAAAAACAAAAAAACCACAAAAAACAAATATTTTGTTAACTTTCGATTTGATTTTCTAATCGACTTACAGGAGTTCTTTAACTATTCAGGATGGGTCCTTTGTCAGTAATATGTACTGCAAATACCTTCTACCTTCTGGGTTCCTTTTCCACTCTCTTAGTGGTGACTTGATGAACAGAGTACTTTTAGTGCAAACTTATTGCAGCTTTTTGTATCCTTTTGTGTCACCTATCTGTGTGAAACTTGGTCCATTTCTAATCTACTCACAGGGTTCTGCTACTATCATATCTGTTGGCTTCACAAATTTGATAAAGGACAAATGTAAAATAGAAGCATTCATTTCATGTCTGGTCTCACTTTGGTAACCGAAAGATAAGTGAGATGATTAAACGCTGAGACAAGTGATGAGTCACTAAATTCTATTTCTGAAATTATTATTACACTATATGTTAACTAACTTGGATTTATTTACATTTTTAAAAAAGCTGAGGCAACAATATGTTCTTGAAATAAAAAATTAATATAATATGCTCTATAGCATTTTATGATAATTGGCTTTAATAATGTGGAACAACTAATAGAGCCATAAAAGTGTATAATTAAACATGTTATTATTACAAGTTAAAATTTACTCTCTGTTCCCCATATTGTCATTTAATTGAAAAACAAAAAAACAAAAACAAAGACTTGCCACCTTGCAATCAATTTGAAATAAGCTGCTGAGGAACAACACTATAAAAGGGAAGTATACACTGGAATGCATTACATTTTGGCCAAACAAGAAGGTTTGATTCATTCTGGCTTATAAAGCAAGAAATCAGTGTTTGTGATTTTGAAAAGTCACTGAAACTTTTTCCCTGAACTGGTTCCTTTGTAATACATTTTCTTGAGTTCTACCCATGACTGACACAGTAACAGTCCTGGGATCAGAACCCACACACTATTGAAAAATACCAGATAGACCCCAAAGTAGAGCCAACTGTCGGTGTTGAGGTTGGGGCTTCCCATAAGCCAGTCCGGGAAGAAGGTCATCCACCCGCCATATAATTCACACACGCACAGGGTAATCTGTAGGAAATGCCTGTTAGAGAGAAAGAAACAAGGGATGAAGCTGCCAGCTCAGCCCAGCCTGTCACCCTGAATCCTGACATCTTTTCTTAAATGGCAGCATTAACACCGTCTTCCACAGCAGAAGACCTCTCTGAAGTTGGACCTCAGGTTTCCCACAGTGCTCCTTCAATGGGGCAAGTCAATCTAATCCATGGGAGATCCATGCTTTCTCTGGAGAAGCAATACTGCCCTTCCTAGAAGATTATCCTCAGAGTTAAATAAAGTCTCTCAGGTATCCTGTTCCACTCTTAGGAAGATTTATGGAGGTCACATCTCACCCAGCAAAGAGAGACCTAGATGCGAATCTTGCTACAAGCCACAATTTTACTGGCTGTAAAAGGGGATAGTAATAACAGCTCCTTCCTCAAAGAATATGGTGGAGAGTAAATGAGATACGTGGATATGTAAGTACTCAACAATGCAGATATTATAGATGGTTCAAGTACTAAACAAATGGGTGCATGTAGTAAATCTACAACCAAGATCATAGAGACAAAGATATATCAAGACACCAGGAAGAAATTTCATTTTTCCTGCCAACTATCTAAGTAAAATTGGGTGGGAGGAAAGTGGACTAAGTGACCTTAGAGGTTTCGTTCAAACCTGAAATTTTGTGACGAAGCTTTAAAAAATACTTCTTTGATTCAAGACGCTAAAAAGTTGAATGCAATTGTGCCTATTTGACACTGTTTTGGGAATCATCCCCAGGATAGCATCCTATTTGCCCTACGTCACTTTGTCTGAAAGAAGGAAAGGAAGGGAAAGGGTAGGAGGGAGGGAAGAGAGTTCAAAGTCTCAGAGTCTGACTGACAGTGGTTAATCTTCCACCTTTCTCCTCCCTTTCCTCTCTCCTGCCTTCCTCACACCCTCCACAACCTGTTTCTGAAAAGATTTATCCTGCATGTCTAATTCCAAATTAAGAGAATTTACTTGGTGTAAAGTGAAATAGGAGTTTTCTTTTTTTTTTTTTTAAGGTTTTTTTATTTTTGAGAGAGACAGTGCAAGTGGGGGAGGGGCAGAGAAAGAGGGGAGGGACAGAAGATCTGAAGTGGACTCTGGATGCTGCCCAAGCTCACGAATGGCAAGATCATGACCTGAGCTGAAGTCGGATGCTCAACCGACTGAGCCAACCAGGCGCCCCTGGAATAGGAGTTTTCAAGATTTGGGGGGCGATTGGGAAAGGGTTGGAGGCATTACCCTTTACTTTCCAAAATATTGGTGAAAAATCATCCAATGCTCTTCGCACTTCCTTCCTCGTAGAGTGACTAGGTGGTCCCTACAATCCTATTTCCTATAGTTTTTATTTTGAATCATCTGAAATTATCCTGGTGGCACCACGCTTCCTATCTAATATTGAACAATTTTCATTTCTAATCTAACAAATGAATGTGGTCCTAATCTACTCCAAATGCCATGTAGGCATCGAGACAGCTAATGTTTCTCCTCTCTTCAGCAGGCCAGGAGAAGAGCACTTACCGATAATATTTCTCTTTGACTATGGCATAAATGAGGACCAATGCCAGAGACCCATCCAAGACAACAGTCAGAATTTCCAAAGACACAATGGTTGGGTCAAAATAAAGCCATCTTGCATCAGCTTTGCCATATTCTTTCCCTAAAAGTGAAATACATTTTGTTACTCATCTGGCAACTATTTTTATGACAGTCAGTGAAAATGACCTTTTTTCCCCTAAGGAGGAGACAAAAAGACAAACTGTCACTCCCTACGCTGCCCATAATGCCTTAGTGGAAGGCAAGAGGAGAACGGAGGCTGAAACGCATTTACCGCACAAGTACTAATAACAATATCTTGGTATATTTGTAAAAGGATTTCGCTCCCAAAGTGCTTGCATACATGTGCCCTTTTCACCCCTGCTCTCATTATTATAAGCAACAGAATTCTGAATTAACTCAACACAGCCAGATTTTGCAAAGACCATCTCTAATAATTAGCTTGTTAACTGTGTTACAGTTCCTTACTTCAAAATTCCCATATAATGTCTGTAGGTATAATCTAGAAGTGGGAAAATTATTATTAAGGAAATGTTTATTAAAAAAACATGTGTTTATTAATAATTGAAGAGAAATTGAGCCCTGTACTGGCAGTGGGGAGGTTCGGGGGGAGGAGGGTGGAATGGTAATGACACAGAGAATGAATCCCACATGGACAAAGGGGATGTTTCAGTCCAGACAGGAGTCACTAACAACAGCCACCACAAAGGCCTCAAATGTGTTCACCAGGGTGTGGGCATGCCCTAAAAGATCTTTCCAGACCCCATTATCAGGATTGTTTCTTCTGGAAAGAATGAGGTGAGAAAGTCTTTTTAGAGCAGGACTGAGAGCCATGCACTGGGAGAGCCAACCCACCCTTCCTTCCTTCCTTCCTCCCTATTTCCCTCTCTCCCTCCTTCCCTCTCTCCTTCTTCCCTTTTTTTAATTTATCAAACTAATACATGCCAGTCCTAAGATCTCAAATGATCAGAGTAAAAAAAATCAAAGTCTCGGGGCACCTGGGTGGCTCAGCTGGTTAAGCGTCTGACATCAGCTCAGGTCATGATCCAATCCCACAGTTGGTGGGTTCGAGTCCCACATCAGGCTCTGAGCTGACAGCTCAGAACCTGGAGCCTGCTTTGGATTCTCTCTCTGCCCCTTCCCCAGCTCACACTCTGTCTCTCTCTCTCAAAAATAAACATTAAAAAAAATTTTTTTAAATGAAAGTCTCACCTCTTCTCTCCTTTCAATATTATTCTCACATTATTTAGACAAGGTATGAATCATCAAATATTAGCTACATAATCGGGATTGGTGAAGCAGCAGGACAAAGCTCTAGTCTCTATTAATGGCGCAAGGTAGGATCCCTCAGGGCTAGGGACAACAGGTTCTAATGAAAGGCTGTCTTGGCAGAAAGAAAGGGCAATAAACAGGATTAGTCATTTAATGAGATAACACACAGACACAAGCTGAGCAGAGACTCTGAAAGGCCAGACAGGGCCAGCAGGACAGGCAGAGCTCTCCTGCTAGTCCTTAGCTGACCGCCAGCCCAGGAATGAACTGAAAAACAACATACTAGTGAAAGGAAGCTTTTCCTGTAAATCTAAACACATACACAATACCTGAAGTGTTCCCTCTAGTGCACCCCAAGTCTAAGGAAGTATCACTTAAGAAAAATGTCAGTGCTTTAGGAACTAAGAGATTAGTAGTTGTTTAGACACTCAAAAATAACACCATTCATTCATTCTTTAATTCAACAAATCTTCTGGAGCATATGGAAGGTTCTGTGCTGGGCCTGGGGAACGTAGCATCAGCTAGGGCCTAGGGCACAGGTGGCCCGCTGGGAGCTCCCGTTCCATGAGGTTGGACCCTGTCATAAGTGATGGCAACTGAGCATGGGACATGGAGGAAGTGACACTTTAAGCCAGATGAGGGAGGTGAGGTGTTTTGATCACTTCCTCTTCCCCCTGTTGGTGAGGGAAGGAGTCCCACCCTCGGGTTATAGGGATGGCCACATAAGACAGGTGGCACTGGATAGATGAGGTTGATGGCAATTTACTAGTCACACACACTCACAGCCTGGGGAGAGATGACACTGCACCACACAGGGCCGCAAGGGGGTGGGGTGGGGGGTGCACTTAGAGACGGAGTGAACTAGGAGGGGCCACAGGAGCCAGCTCTGCAGTAACGACAATGGGGTGGCCTGGTTCCTGAGGCAAGATGGGATTGGCTTCCTCCAATAATTTGGGGGGCTGGCAAGGAACTGAAGCCCACTTGCTCCTCAGGGACCCGTAGGCACCATGCCTGGTCCCTGTGACAAGGAGGGTCGCTTGGCTAGGGGACCTCACATGAGGAAGCAGAGTGGGGTTCCTCTTATGGTTAGGCCATGTGAGTCCCTCCAGATTTTATCAGATGTCAAGGCACACATAATAACGGATTTTAATCTCGGGCCTTACACCACAAGAGGTGACCCATGAACTGGGTGAAGGAGAGGGTGCTTCAGGGAGGAGCACGCGCGTCACAAAGGCCTGGAACGGAGGGAACACGGTGTGTCTGAAATCACATTTAGTTCAGCAGAGCTGAAGGAGACTGTGTGTGTGTGTGTGTGTGTGTGTGTGTGTGTGTGCGTGCGTGCATATCTGCATGCGCGTGGATGGGGCCCGGGGTCACTGCTGGAGAGGAAGGTGGTCCCAGCGCATCAAGCCTCTGGCATCTCCTCCTCTGCCACCTAACTCTGGTCATTTTTTCTGCTGGTTAAACACCTAGATAGCAAAAGGGCAAACACAGTGTTAGTAAGCCTGATGATGTGATTAGTATCATTTATTCTGTGACTGACTGCCAGGCTCAGGCAGAAGTTTAGAGGGAAAGACACGCTGGGGCTGGAGTAGGATCCCAGTCCCTGAGCCACAGCTGGGACCTTCACCCCAGAGTGATTAGGAGAGGGTGAGGGGTGACAAAGACTGTCTTCTTGACCAAGTTTGAGTCGGGGTCCTCTGAGCCCTCTCCTCAACAAGGCCCCCCGTCCAGGGCTCTGTCCTCAGCTCGCTTAGTCCAGTTTTAGCCAAGAATCCTACTAGGTCACGACAGCAAAAATCCCCCTTTCTTGGTATCTGCTCGCTTCCCCCACCACCAGTTTTGTTGAGATGTAATTGAAAAGCAGCACTGGGTAGGTATAAGGTGTGCAACACATTGACTTGGTTTACATCTGTTGTGAAATGACTGTAATGAGTTTAGTGAACATCCATTACTTTACACAGATACAAAAAAAAAAATAAGAAAAAGAGGTGCTTTCTTCCTGATGATGAGAGCTCTCTTGAAAACTTATAGCAGTGGTAACTAGAGTCATTATGTGGTACATTACATCCTCAGTACTCCTCTATCTTGTAACTAGAGGTTTGCACTTCTTAATCACCTTTATCCAATTCCCTCAATCTCCACACCCCACAAATCTGATCTCTTTTTCTATGAGTTTCAGTTTTGTTTTTGCCTTTTTTTTTTTTAATTAGGATTCCACATATAAGTGAGATCATATAGTATTTGTCTTTCTCTGTCTGGCTTGTTTCACTTAGCACAATGCCCTCAAGGTATAACCATGTTGTCACAATGGCAGAATTTCTTGATTTTTTATGGCTAAATAGTATTCCACTGCATGCACACGTGCATACACACACACACACACACACACACACACACACACACTTTATCCATTCATTCATCAATGGATACTTAGGTTGTTTCCATGCCTTTGCTACTGTGAATAATGCTACCGTGAACATGGGGGTGCAGATACTTGATCACTCTTGATAACTGATCAAATTCCTCATCCACACCCTGTATGTCATATCACCCTGGCCTGCCTGCAGCAAGAATCCTGTTGAGTCAGTGTATTAAGAACCCTCCAAACCTCAATGTTTCTTCTTAGTAATTTTCCATCCACTGACCCCACCTGCTTCTTGGCTATAAAGCTCCACCTTCCTGGGGCGCCTGGGTGGCTCAGTTGTTTGGGCGTCCAACTTCAGCTCAGGTCATGATCTCACAGTTTGTGAGTTCGAACCCTGCGTCAGGCTCTGTGCTGACAGCTTGCTCAGAGCCTGGAGCCTGCTCCAGATTCTGTCTCCCTCTCTCTCTGCCCCTGCCCCACTCACACTCTGTCTCTGTCTCTCTCAAAAATAAATAAACATTAGGGGCGCCTGGGTGGCGCAGTCGGTTAAGCGTCCGACTTCGGCCAGGTCACGATCTCGCGGTCCGTGAGTTCGAGCCCCGCGTCAGGCTCTGGGCTGATGGCTCGGAGCCTGGAGCCTGTTTCCGATTCTGTGTCTCCCTCTCTCTCTCTGCCCCTCCCCCGTTCATGCTCTGTCTCTCTCTGTCCCAAAAATAAATAAAAAAACGTTGAAAAAAAAAATTAAAATAAATAAATAAATAAATAAATAAATAAACATTAAAAAAAAGGTCCACCTTCCTTGCTGTATTTGGAGTTGAGCCCGATCTTTCTCCCCTGCTACAAGCCCCCACTGTAGTAGTACCTCCTAAATAAATTCTTCTTTACCATCTTTAACCAGTGGCATAAATAATTCTCCTTTAACAGGGTCCACATAATGCTTATAAGCCAGCTCTACATCCTTGTGAATCTAAGGATAGTCTACTGATCAACATCTGGGAGGCCTTACCCTAGACCCTCTGAATCAGAATCTGTATTTTAACAAGAGCCCAAGGCAATCTGGTGCACTTTAATGTCTGAGAAGTACTACTTTAATCTATTGGATTTTCCTTTTCTCAAGAATAAAAGACCCCACCATTAAATGGGCTTTCACTTTTTTTAAGGCAAAAAATGTAAACTGAAGATGACTGATAAAAATCATGTTAAGTGGGAAGCGGGGTGCCTGGCTGGCTCAGTTGGAGGAGTGTGTGACTCTTGATCTTGGGGTCGTGATTTCGAGCCCCATATTGGTGGTAGAGATTACTTAAAAATAAAATCTTTATATAAAAAAAAAAATCATGTTAGACATTTGCATTTCATGGGACTAAGTCAAATCTGGGCTGTTCACTTGCTCTGATGCCAGGCCAGGCAGCCAGGGTGGAGGACAATGACTTAGGCTGGGGTCTTTCAGCCTTCGGGCCTCCCAGGCAATTCCCAAGCACAGTTTAATCTGGCCAACTCATCACATTACACACACAAAGGTGCACAAGCAGCATTTCACTCCTAAAGTGGGGATCAGGCTCCCTGAGCTACCATTGGCTAGGACCTGGCAGGCATCAAAGATGACACATGGTTTGCTTTGAGAAGCACTAACTATAGCTCTCTCAATTCTCCAGAAGTTTCCTAACACTAGTGACGAACCGGAGTCCCAACACAGATCCTGGCTGGAGGATCTGATTTCAGAATCAGGGAAGAAAGGAGACAAATGACGCAGAATTTCAGAAGCAAAATCTGAAAGAAGTTACCTTGCACAAGCCAGTTCTGTAATAGTGGCAAAGGACTCTGTTGTTACACGGCTCACTTGTCAAAATTGACACAGTACAAGAGAGGAAGTCGATACTAACTGATGGAACGTCAACTGATTTACAGTAAGCATGAAGAAGATAGGGAAAATCAGTTAATAGCCCTGCAGAGCAGCAGGAGTTTTGGAAATTATCTACAAGACTACAGATACATATATATAATAAACCGAGAGCTGATATTAAAAGTATGGGAAACACCCAGTTTAAATACTGCAAACTCTTCAATCTGCACTAAGAATATTTTTTAGTATACAGCTTTATTGAGAAATGATTCACGTGTCATACAAGGCACCCATTTAAAGTGTCCAATTCAATGGGTTTCGGTACACTCACAGATTTGAATCATCACAATGAAATTTTTCAAACATTTCATTAACCCCTCCCCCCGCAAAGAAACCCATACCCATTATCAGTCATTCATTCTTCACCCTCCTCCTCTGGCACCCCTTCTCCGCATGGTTCTAGGCAACCACCAACCTATAATCTGTGTCTTTAGATTCACCTATTCTGGACATTTCACATAAATGAAATCATACAATTTGTGCTACAGGTACTCATTTAATGGACAGCCACACTTGCAATTCATCTCCTCAAACGTTTCAAATGCAAACATTTTAAATTACTCACACAATGAAGCAATCAAGCCTTCGGAATCTGCGATGTTTCCTACGAAAGACAAGTAGACAAAAGGGCCTTCCTGGAAAGAAAATGAAAACATGCTCTAATTCAGCATCACAACCACAGGATGGCACCGGAGATACATGGCTTCACATGGCCACGTCCCCAGGAGCCCACCTCCTGGTCTGCTCCCTCTGAACATCGTACCTGCAAGCACCTACACAAGCCGGTGGGGTGTGATCCTAGAGACTGATGCCCAGGCCTTGCAGACAGAGGGAATGTTTATATAATAAATGCTGTTTTTCAATGATTGGCATTATAAATTTAGAGGTGTGTTCTTATGGGAAAAAATAAATTGAAAATTTTGCACAAGGAAAGAGCTTAAATGTTATATTAAACAGGCTAAATTCTGGATGATTCCAAAAATTTTGTACCTTTGAGAGGTACCTCACAGCAGTTCATTTTGTCTTGCCTCAAAAAAAAAAAAAAAAAAAAATCCAAGATCTCTCTTAACAAAAGTGGTATTCACCTATCTGTATCAGACCTGAAATAATTCTTTTTCCTGCACATAGGGCAAATTTAGGAAAATTAAAACACTTACAGGCTACATTTAAAATTTTAGGTAATAAAATACCTGCAATCACACTTAGTATTTTTATATCACCGAAATGTTTCTTTGCTTAAAATTTCAAAACTAATTAATTAGAATTCACTGGGGAATCTGACTGGCATGCTGCTCCTTTGAACAAATTTAAAAAAATGTTTTTTAAGTTTATTTATTTTTGAGAGAGAGAGCACAAGCAGAGGAGGAGCAGAGAGAGCAAGGCAGGAGATCTGAAGCAGGCTCCATGCTGTCAGCACAGAGCCCGATGTGGGGCTCAAACTCACAAACCAGGAGATCATGACCTGGGCTGAAGTCAGACACTTAACCGACTGAGCCACCCAGGGGTCCCTCCTTTGAACAAATTTTATCGCTGGTCAATACAACTTTTTTTTCCCATTTCTTTTTTATCAACGCAACTGCTTATATGACATTAAAATCGTATCTCTCCCTATTCCCTGCTCACTTATAGTGCTGCTTCCCAGAGTTTACCATTTAGAGCCACTTCTGTATTTAGTTCTGGGGATTATTGTCCTAACTCACAATATACTTGACACTGCTATTTCTTTAGACATTCTCAATTAGCTGCCAATCCTGAAAAACTATGATTTAATAGATGTCTACCCTCTGCTTCCCCACACTCTAGAGGTTTTTGGACAGCATAGGGGTGGAAAACCTTCCTTCTGCGCTCTTAGACCCAGGAGCTGGCCTAAGAATTAACTGACATGATGGACTAACAGGAGGAAAGCACGTAAATTTTATTTAATATTTTTACATGAACATGGAAGTCCTTAAAAGGAAAACAAAGACCCAAAGAAGCTATTAGGCCAAAAGGTTTATATACTTTTTTACACAAAGAACAATAAATTATGGAGATGTGACAAGACAAAGGGGCTTGGACTAGGGACAGTAAATTGTGGGAAAGTGACTAAGAAATATATGAGGGAAACTAATGGAAGATAAGGGTTATTTTAGTAGGTTTGTTTGTAGAGGCCCATTTCAGCATCGACTCCCAGTCTCCGGTGATAAGAACATTCTTCTCTTCCTGGTACAGAGAGGGCACCTTTCTCATGGGAAATTTAACGATCTGATTTTAGGTAGAAAGGAGGAGGCCAGAAAGCCTAAGGTAGAAAGCCTTCCCACATCTGCTGCTTTCCAATTGCCTTCCACTCAAAATAATCAATATGCCAAAGTGGCATAGCTTAGAGTGGCATGTCCTAAACCTTTCAAATAGCTATATTATTCTCTTTAATTCTTCCATTAGTTACCCAAATTTGTCACTTAAGTAGTAAACTTAAAACCTTAACTTACTCATCAGTGTTGCACAGCATCTGGGAGGAGAATGCTAGCCCCCACCATGCTTTCTTCTTTTCTCCCCATTTCCAGTGCCCCACTCCTGTCTACTTTGTACATTGCTGAGATTGATTACATTTCCATTCTTGTTCTGTAAACGTTTTTTGTCTTCCTATTTTATTTATATGTAGATTCTAAAGGCTGAAAATCAACAGCATTTACAACATGGTGATTATGTAAACGTCATTCACTGCAAAGGGCTGCAACTTCTCTCTCTCCAGATTGAGTATTTTGACTTGTCATTTAAGAAGAATGTGGCAGCTGGAATATCCCTTATTACACTCACAAATTTCTCAAAATCATGCTATATTTTAGTTTGCTACATATTTGGGCCCTGACTTTCTTATATTTTTGTTTACATTACAGTTTGTAATTGCCTTTCTTTTCTCTGACTGAGAGAAGAAATCTGATTTTCTCCCCATCTCATTAATATCTTCCATTTTCTTACCCATGCTAATCCCTGCCAAACAGAAGCTTTAAAGTTGGTTTGTTTTGTTACGTTACTTACTTGGTAAATGGGGTTTACCTCAGAGTATATGTAAACATTATATTCTTTAAAGGAGATTTTAAAAAATTACATAGGAGATAAACAGCAATGTTTAAAAATAAGAAGTACTCCCCATCCACTTTGAAACACTTTATTTTCACCAATCAATTTTTTTTTTTTTTTTTTTTAGCAGAAACATAGCAGGAAATACACACCACTTCCCTGGCTTGGCCTGGGGACTTTCTAGATAAAATACAGCCACTGGTCTGGCCAGTGGGAGCAATAAGGCTGGGCTGAATCTGACCCTCTATAGGGCTCAGTCCATCTATCTATAAGATAAAGGACCTCCTAAAATTAGATTGTGGATCTCATCCTAAAACTAGACATGACTTCCAGTCACAATCTCTTTAACTGGAGCATTAGTAAAACACAGACTCTGGCATTAGGTCCAGGACCTTTCCTCAGAAGCAACTCTGTGAGTAAGAACAAGATGGGGATCTGGCAATCTATAACAAGCAGGGACCTATGAGCGTTTAACAAAATTTCTCCCTTTTATATCTACCTGTTTAAGTTCTATTACTTTTACAAATGCCAGCTCAAATCCTTCCTCTCCAAGAAATCTTCCCAAACCTCTTAGTGATGAATTTCTCAATCTCCTGTGTTCCTAAGTTTGTGCTTCTATAGTCAACTGTCTGCTGGTTATGGATCTCCCGTCCTCATTGGATCAGACATCTTTAGGGTCTGGGATGTTGTCTTATCTTAGAATCGTTAAGAACCCAGGATGATATTTTGTGTCCAGCGTTTGCTAATCTTGAATTAATGACAAGTTCATATAACGAATTACTTAGAAAGATACCTTGAGGGGCTTTTAGAAGGCACTGTATATTTCTTACTATATTAATGTCTCAAATGTAATGGCAGTATGCAGCTGACTGTTTAACAACACAGGTTAGGGGCACCAATCCCTGTGCAGTCAAAAATCCATATATAATTTTTAACTCTCCAAAAACTTAACTACCAACAGCCTACTGATGACTGGAAGCCCTACTGATAACATAAACAATTGATTAACACATATTTTGCATGCCATATGTATTATATACTATATTTTGACAATAAAGTGAGCCAGAGAAAATTAATTATTAAGACAACCATAAGGAAAAAACACTTACAGTATTGTACCGTATTTATCAAAACAACCCACATGTAAGTGGACCTGTGCAGTACAACTCATGACTTCAAGGGTCAGCTGTAATATATGTAAAGTATAAAAAATATATTCATGCCTCCACATGCTGATTGGATGCTGCCTCTTCCAGGAAGCAAGGCTTCCCTGATTCTCTTGGTGGGAAGTGGGTGCCTCTCCTACATAGAAACCTGCTTGCTTATCTCTTCCTCAAAACTGTCAGTTCCTTTAGGGAAAAGTCTTTGTCTTTTATCTCTGTATCCCAAATGCCTGATAGATGTACATGCTGACAAATGTTTACTAAAAGAATAAGAAATAAAGGGGCGGGGGGGGGGAGTAACAGTTAAACCACCACTACCACCCAAACAATCCATTTGGAAAATGGGCAAAAGAAATGAAGACACATTTCCCCAAAGAGGATATACAGACAGCAAACACATGAAAAGATGTTCCACATCATTAGCGGACAGGGAAATGCCAATTAAAACCATAACAAGTTAGTACTACTCACCTATCAGGATGGCAAAATAAAAAATAGTGACCACACCAAATACTGACAAGGATGTGGATCACATTTCTGGTGGGATGAAAATGATACCATTCTGGAAAACCAGAGTCTGGAAGTTTTTTCTAAAATGAAGTACGCAGTTACTATAGGACCCAACAACTTTCTTGGGCACTTATCCCAGAAAAACAAAAACTTATGTTCACACAAAAACAAGCACACAAATGTCCACAGCAGCTTTATCTGTAATAGCTTAACGCTGGATGTCCTTCAACAGGTGAATGTTACACAAACCTCAGTCCATTCATACTGGAGCACTCCCAAGAAGTAACAAGGAATCAACTATTGATACATACACTCAACAACCTGGATGGATCTCCAGGGGATTTGCTGAGCGAAGAAAGCCAACTCCAAAAGACTATATACTCTCTGATTCCATTCATTCATTCATTCATTCATTCATCCATTCAAAATTTATTTTGAGACAGAGACAGTGAGAGTGGGGGAGGGGCAGAGAGAGAGAGAGGGAGACAGAGAACCCCAAGCAAGCTCAGCACTGCCAGGGCACAGCCTGATGCGGGCCTCAGACTCACAAATTGTGAGATCGTGACCTGAGCTGAAACCAAGAATCGGACGCTTAACCGACTGAGCCACCCAGGTGCCCCTTTCACTCCATTTATATAACGCTTTTTGAAATGATAAATTTTAGAAATGGAGGACATATTAGTGGTTGCCAGGGGTTAGTGGCTGGAGGAGGTGGGGGGAGTTGATAGTTGATACAAAAGGAAAACACTAGGTATCCTTGTGGTGTTGCAACTGCTTGATATCCTGTTGTGGTGGACACTTGAACCTAACCAGTTGATAAAATGATACAGAACTTAATACACACACATGTGCCAGTGGATCCAGGGAAATCTGAATGAGTGGACTGCACCAACGTCAATGACCGATATTATACATGTTATCGGTTTTTTTTTTTTTAACATTTTTTAAAGTGTATTTATTTTGAAAGAGAGGGAGTGGGGGGAGGGACAGAGAGAGAAGAGAGAGAGAATCCCAAGCAGGCTCTTCACTGTCAGTGCAGAGCTGGACGCAGGGCTCAATCTCACGAACCTCAAGATCATGACCTGAGCCGAAATCAAGAGGCAGATGCTTAACCGAATGAGCCACCCAGGTACCCCTACACTATAGTTTTGAAAAATGTTACCACTGGGGAAAGCTAAGCCAAGTGTACATGGGCTTTCTCTGTATTATTTCTTATAATCACATGTGAATCTACAATTACCTCCCCCCGCCAAAAAAATTTAATTAAAAAAATCAGACAGGTAGAACAAGAGACATGGAAGAAAGAATAACATTACTAATTGAATAACTTTTTTTAATCAATTGCCAGGACTTTTTAAAATTTAATTTAAATTTTTTTTTTTTTTTTTTTTTTTTTTAATTTAGAATAGCCTGGGCCCTGGCCTCAGAGAGCTTATCTAGCTGAGTAACACCAACTTCTAATTCAATATAGACTGGGAAAAGATGAGGGGGCCTATGGTTGGGACAATCAGGGAAGACTTCCAGGAGGAGGTAGTCCTAGAGCTGTGCCTTGGCAGGCAGGCTTAGAGATGGAAGGAAGGATAGGGATAGTAGCCCAGGGGTACGAAGGGCAGGCCGTTGTGAGGCCTGGTGGGTCCAGACTCTGCCCTGCCCAGCACTGTAGCCAAACAGTGATGAGCCCCCGACCCTCCCCTTGGGCTCCCTTGCCAGGGCTGAGGGCACTTATACTTGTGTTCTCAGAAGGCCTCAGGCTGGTTTTTACTCCTCCAGGCCTGAGCATGCACAGCTCCTCTGTCTTGAGTACCCAGGCCTGGCTTTCTTTCCCCTAAAAAGAATGTAAATAAAACAAAAAAAAAAAAAAATTTTTTTTACTGTAGTTAAATAGACATAAAATTTACCATTTTAACCATTTTAAGTATACAATTCAGTGGTGTTGAGTACATTCACATTCTTGTGCAACCATCACCATTTATCTCCCTCCATAACTGAGTCTTCCCGAACTGAAACTCTGTGTAACTCTGTAAAACTGAATAACTCCTCATTCTCCCCCTACCCCTGGGCCCTGGCAACCTTCACTCTACTTTTTCTCTAAGTACCTCATATAAGTGGAATCACCCAATATTTATCTTTTTGTGACTGCCTTATTTCACCTGGCATAATGTCCACAAGCTTCCCTGTGTTGTGGCATGTACCAGAATTGCACGTCTTTTTAAGGCTGAATAACATTCCACTGTATGCATACACCACATTTTGTTGGTCTGCTCATCTGCTGATGGACATTTAGGTTGCTTCCACCTTTTGGCTACGGCGAATAATACTGCTATGTGCACGTATCTAAGTCCCTGGTTTCGATTTCTTTGGATATTTATGTAAAAGTGGGCTTACTGGATCACATGCTAATTCTATGACATTTCTTCTGGTGGTGCACCTTTACTATTTTAATTACTAAAAAATATTATTAAAGGGATACATAATGAAAGTTTAAAAAAAGAACTAAATAAAAAGGTATAAAGTGAACGGTACAACTCTTTCCCTCCTGACCCCCAATCTCATTCCCCTGAGACACCATTGCTGAGTTTCATGGCAGTGTTCGGGAGCCTTTCCATGTGTAGGTTACCATAAAGCAATAAATGTTGAAAATATCTTCTTCCTGCTATTAATTTTTCAACTATAGTGAAAATTCCAACCATACAATTGAAAATTTCAACTATAGTGAAACTATAGCGATGAGGAAAATTCCACAATGTTTGTTTATTTAAAAATTTTTTTTTTAATGTTTATTTATTTTTGAGACAGAGAGAGACAGAGCATGAACGGGGAAGGGTCAGAGAGAGGGGGAGACACAGAATCTGAAGCAGGCTCCAGGCTCTGAGCTGTCAGCACAGAGCCCGATGCGGGGCTCGAACTCACAGACGGCGAGATCATGACCTGAGCCGAAGTCGGACGCTTAACCGACTGAGCCACCCAGGTGCCCCAATGTTTGTTTATTTAAATGTTCAAGTTCTGTGGATCAGGATTTCTGGTTTCAAAACATACAAAAGTTCCTATTAGATGCTCTAAAACATGATTGGAACTATAAATCTAATTGTGCTGCTAACAAAATCAACTTAAAAGCTAAGACGTATCATGGCAAATAAAAGTAACCACAGCCAGTGTCAATTTTCATTTAAGGTGTTACAGACATGTGATTATAACCACGGTATTTTGTAGGCTTTCAGACAACTACTACAAGTCAAAGCTCAGATAAAGACAAAAAAAGTTTGGGCTCTGCAAGTTACTGCTCTCTGTAATTCAATGACCACTTTAGAGAAAATACTCAATTTACTATTTCAATATTTAAAAGAAAATTTAGTGGGGGGGAGAAAAGGCTTCACAGAAATTAAAAAAAAAAAAAAGAGGGGCACCTGGTGGCTTAGTTAGTTGCGCCTCTGACTTTGACTTAGGTCATGATCTCACGGTTGGTTCGGGAGTTCGAGTCCTACATTGGGCTTGCTGCTGTCAACACAGAGCCCACTTCAGGTCCTCTGTCCCCCTCTCTCTCTGCCCTTCCCCCACTAGTGCGCTTGTTCTCTCTCTCTCCCCAAAATAAACATTAAAAAAAAAAGGAAGAAGAAAGAAAAAGAATCCAAATTTCTTTCTTTTTTTTTTTTGTAATTTGTACTAGTATTTGTAAAGGCTAAATTCGTATTCTAATGTATTTGCAAGCTTTTTGTTTTTAGCTTGTTTGAATGAAGAGCCAGAGAAAACAGAACAACATTCATTATTAAGGGTGGGAGACTAAAGTGGAACAGAATAGAATCACTATGTAAATCCTGTCAAAATTTATTAGCATTTCCTATTCAGATTCACAAAATCTCAGCCTAATCAGACTTGATTTTTCCATGTCACGGCAACAGCACCCATCATTGTTTCTGGAAGGATCAGCTGCTCAGCCTCCTATGGACCTGGATGACAAGGCTTTGGTGACTTCATAAATCTATGCTGCCCAGCTGTCGTCCCCTTAATGACATGATGACTTCTGTTTGATGGAACCTGCCGGTGCAGACGCACTGCCGCCTGGTATTAATGGAGGACAGCGCTGGCCTTTTCAGAACCCGCGAAAGTTCTATTGTGCCCACATCGAGGCAGCTTAGTGTTTCATTTAGAACTTGAAAACATCTTTTAAGAATATGACCTTCCCTGCCAACACAGTTATTCCTCAGATTAAGGATTTGAAAGGAAACTTTCCAAGGCTTATCTCAATTGGACAAGTGCATTGTTACTTTATTACACAGGGACAGGATGAAAATTAAAAGTTAATCCTAGGACAGAGTATGGCGAGAGGGGTCACGAAAAGGACAGAAGAAGACAGAATCAACCTTTGCTGAACTCTGCTAAGTGCCAGGCATCATGCCAAGTGTCCTACATCCTTGCAATTCAAATGTGGCTCGTGAATCCCAACTTGGGCATCTCCCAAGAGCTTGTTAGAAATGCAGAATTTCAGACCTAGATTTATGGAATCAGAATCTGCACTGTGAAAAGATCCCTGGGGTGATTCCTATGCACATTCAAGTTTGAGAAACACTGCCCCATTACAAAGCTCTATTTAATCCTCATGACAATGCTTTGAAGAAAATATTTCCATACTTTATAGGTAAATGCTAGGGTGTGAATGTGTCCCACCCAAATGCATGTGTTGAAATTCTAATTCCCAAAGATGATGATATTAGAAGTTGGGGCCTTTGGGAGCTGCTCAGGTCATGAGGGTAGAGCCTTCCTGAATGTGATTAATGACTCTATGAAAGAGGCTCCAGGGAGATCCCTAGCCTTTCCACCAAGAGGACACAGCAAGAAGGCACCATCCAGACACCAGAGAGAGGGCCCTCACCTGCCATGACAGCAGCCTGATCTCAGACTGCCAGCTTCCTGAACTGAGAAAAATAAATTTTTGTTTATAAGCCACTCAACCGGTGGTATTTTGTCATAGCAGCCCAAACATATGAAGACAATAAGGAAACACAGACAGAAAATTTCTTTCCTTCTTCCCCTTCCTCCTTACAGAAAGGATTTGTGGTAGGGAAAAGGTACTGTTCAGAATTTCACAGCTGGTAAATGGCAGAGCCAGCATTCAAGAGTGCATCTGTTAGACCTCTAAACCCATAATCTTTCTACCTTCCCTCCTGGACCCAGGCTTCCTGAGTAACAGTCAGATCCCTCTGGAACAGTGTTGAGTAATGAGGACAGAAAAGCGCCAGGAAACCAGGTCAGGAGAAATGGTGGAATGCACTGACACTAGGGGGCGCTGCAGTGTGGACAGGGGATTCTACTTCCTTTTGGGTTGCATAGGGCAGAACTAGGACCAGTGAAGAGAAGTCCTAAGGAGACTAATTTCACCTCACCATAAGGAAGAATTTTCTTATCACCAGAGCCATTTAATTCTGGAAAGCTGGTATTGGCTGAAAGTTTTCAACCTATATCTGTCTGGGTTATTGGTAAAATACCTATTTCAAGGGGGATATGGGACTTATTGGCCCCTTGAGCCCCTTCCTAGACCGAGGTGGCTTTCTTGTTCTCCATACATGGTACTGGGCATTTCTTTAGATGTGTTCATCATGATGCATGCCATGCCCAGGCTACCCCCAGTCCCCAGAGAGTGGACAGCCGTGGGAAATTGTGGTTTACACAGTGACAGGCACTGCTTTGGCTAGAGGTGACTGAGCCAGAGGACAAGGAGGGATGACAGGACTCCAGAACAGACAACTCACAAGCTGGCTGCTGGCCTACGAAGCGGCCTATCCAAAAAGCCACATTCAAACAGGGACAGTCTGGGCCAGTGACATTCTTAACTCTCTGAAACAGAAAGTGACAAACAGGGGAGTGAATCCAAACTGATTCTGAAGGCAAGTATGTAGGAGAGGTCATGAGAGGCGGACAGCAACTTGACATTATGAATAAACTCAAGTTACAAGGAAGTATGGATGAGGAAGGAAGGTGTAGTATTTGCTAGGGCTGCTATAATAAGGTACCACAAGCTGCGTGGCTTAGAACAATGCTTACCACCTCACAGTTCTGGAAGCCGGATGTCCAGGATCAACGTGTCAGCACGGCTAGTTCGTTCTGAGGGTTTTGAGGGAGAGCGTATTCCAGAACTTCCCATTCCAGAACTTCTCCAAGATGCTAGGGGTTTGCCTGCAATCCTTGGTGTTCTGTGGCTTGTAGAAGCATCACCCTGATCTTTGCCTTCATCTTTACATGGAACGTGTTTGTGTCTCTGGGTCCTGACTTCCCCTTTTTGTTTTTGTTTTAAAGTTTATTTATTTGTTTTGAGAGAGAGAATGCAAGTGCACACGTGCAAGAGAGGGGGAGGTGCAGAAGAGAATCCCAAACAGGCCCCAAGGTGTCAGAGCAGAGCCTGATGTGGGGCTCGAACCCACGAACCGTGAGATCGTGACTGGAGCCAAAATCAAAGGTCTGACACTCAACTGACTGAGCCACCCAGGTGCCCCTCAATTTCCCTTTTTTTTTTTTTTTTTTTTTTTAAATTTTTTTTTCAACGTTTTTTTATTTATTTTTGGGACAGAGAGAGACAGAGCATGAACGGGGGAGGGGCAGAGAGAGAGGGAGACACAGAATCGGAAACAGGCTCCAGGCTCTGAGCCATCAGCCCAGAGCCTGACGCGGGGCTCGAACTCACAGACCGCGAGATCGTGACCTGGCTGAAGTCGGACGCTTAACCGACTGCGCCACCCAGGCGCCCCTCAATTTCCCTTTTTAAAAGGACACCAGTCATACTGCATGAAGGCCCACCCTTAATGGCCTCATTTAACTACCTGTGTAAAGACCTCATCTCTAAGTAGGGCAACATTCTGATGTACTGAGGGTTAGGACTCCAACATGTTCTGTTGAGGGGAGGACACAATTCAACCAAAAATACATGCATATGAGTAGATGCTATGGGATTCACAAAAAGAATAAAGGGCGAGAAAGCCAGCAAGTAACAGAAAGAGAAGCAAACCTAGAGGGGAGCCATGAGGCAGTTAAGTTACCTTAACGCAGAGCTGCTTGTGAATCAGAACCAACCTCCAGTGGCCCAGCTACATCTCAGTTTCTGCTGCATTTCCATGAGTTGCCCTGTGTGCCCATCCATCACTTGAACTAGCTTGAGTAAATAAATGCAGAGGTTCTTGCCCCAAAGAGCTTCACTAACAGGAATACCATGCAAGTAAAATCTCAAATAACACAAAAGCTTCTCTGAATCTCTTCCACAAAGTGGTTGTGATTTGGGGCCGTGATTTTGGAAGGGCAGAAACAAATTCTCCAGTGGAAAGCATCACTCTAGCCAACTTGCTTTTCATTTGGCTAATGGAGCTGATGGTCATAAAACATCTTGAGGTCTTTGGGATGAAATCAGTTTTGCAA
Organism: Panthera uncia; assembly: GCF_023721935.1. NCBI lineage: Eukaryota > Metazoa > Chordata > Mammalia > Carnivora > Felidae > Panthera > Panthera uncia. The sequence continues at coordinate 20,692,125 of NW_026057576.1, read as the reverse complement.
ATGAACTATGCAGCCAGGCAGTGCATCTTTGAAGATGCAAAGGTGGGAAAGTAATAGTCTTTGTCCCCAAGGGACTCACAGCTTCTGCAAGAGAGGCAGTAACTCCCTGACACCCCTCCAGAAAAAGGCTGTGGTCCATCATGATAGAGAGCTCACAAAGAGTTGGGGCAATACTGAATATAATGATAACCAGAAAATAGTGATGAAATATGCCTCAGGGGTTTCTCTCAGAGGGGTGTGTGTGTGTGTGCATGTGTGTGCATGTGTGTGCGTGTGTGTGTGTGTGTTTGCGCGCACAAACCCAGAATATGTAAAAAGCTCTTTTCCCACAAGGAACTAATCATTCCAAGACTTGGGATAAACCAGCTTTCTTCTTTCTTCTAATTCCCTTCTTTTTGTATTATTAAAAAAAAAATGGCTGTTCTGCCTCAGTTTAAATATAAACAATGCTGTTAGATATCTTCAAATCGCTATTTCTTTACCCTTGGCAGTTTTGGGTAGATGACAGAAGACTTTCTGGAGTCAGATTTTCTGGAGGGAGAAGGCAGGACAAAGAGCTAGAACAGGAAGACAAGGAGACACAGGAAAGGTTTGGAGGTCAAAAGTGAAAGAGACAGCAGGTAGGGTGAACCCCCCCCCCCATCTCAGGAACGCCTTCAGTCCCTGGGAAACGGGGACTGTTGGTCACCCCACCATGGGGGACAAAAGGTGGCAGGGTGAGGGGGTGGCCCAGCGAGAACGTGGAGAGGTGCCTACAGCTCCAGAGCAGCTCTCTGCATCGGGAAGGAGAGTCATGTGCATCCTGCCGCTGGCTCCCTCTTTTGAGAAGGTGCCCACCCACTCAGCTAGGCTGTGCAAAGCATTTAAACGGCCACAGCTCTTCCGGTGTGGGAGCGTATGAGGCTATCAAACCTTTGATGCCACCTCCTTGTTGGAGCCCTTGGCTGCTATCACTAAGCTTCCTCAAGATGGACTGTGAGGGGTAAGGCAATTCTCTTGGGTCTTGGCCATTGCCAGCAGGTTGGGTTTGGGGCATGGAGTTTCCTCAGCCCCGCGGGATCAGGGCTGCCGTGATGGCAGCGGCCACTCAAACACAGGGTACGAGTGAAGGGGAGACACTGATTGCTGGACCAATCATAGGAGAACCTGGGGGCGATGAGCTTGGGGGTTGCTGACATTTGTAATTCCATAAATGTCTGAGCATGTGCCCCTTGTTCTTCCTTCCGATTGTGTCCCTGTCAATATCCTCATTGTGATACTGTAATTTTGCAAGGTGTTATCATTAGAGAAACTGGATAAAGTGCACATGGGATCTCTCTACATTATTAACAATACCAAGCGTTATGTACCAAATGTGTCTCCTCAAATATATCTGCTGAAGCCCTAACCCCCAATGTGATGGTATTTAGGGGTGGGGCCTGTAGAGATGATTGAGTTTAAATGAGGTCATGAGGGTACAGCCCCCATGATGGGATTAGCATCCTCATAAGAAGAGGAAGAGAGACAAAGGCTCTGTCTGAGCCATGTCAGGACTCAGCAACAGGCAGCCATCCGCAAGCCATGAAGTGTCTCACCAGAACCCGACCATGGTAGCAGCATGATCTTGAACTTTCAAGCGTCTCAAACATGAGAAATAAACGTCTGTACTGTAAGCCACCAGTCTATGATATTTTTGTTGTAACAGCTGCAGCAGACTAAGACACCAAGTGCTGGTGAGGATGTGGACCAGTTAGAACGATGAAACATTGCTGGTGGGAATGGACATCGTTGAGCCCTTCGGAAAATGTTTGGCAGTTGCTACTCTGGTTAAAGAATCACACTCCCAAGCATTTACCCAGGAGAAATGAAAACACATGCCCACACAACGACTTGTACACAGACACTCATAGCAGCATTATTTATAAAAGTCTAAAACTGGAAACAGTGCCTAGGGGCTGTTTAGGGGCTGTTTAGCCTAGGGGCTGGGTGGCTCATTGGTTAAGCATCCAACTCTTGGTTTCAGCTCAGGTCATGATCTCGCGGTTTGTGAGTTTGAGCCCCACGTTGGGCTCTGCGTTGATGATGGCTTTGCATTGATGGTGCAGAGCCTCCTTGGGATTCTTGCTCTCCCCCTCTGTCTCTGCCCTTCCTCGGTTCATGCTCTCTCTCTCTCTCTCTCTCTCTCTCTCAAAATAAATAAGTAAACTTAAAAAAATTTAAAACTAGAAACAGCACCATTTTTCATTAACTGGTAAATAGATACATAAATTGGGATATATCCATGTAGTGGGACAATATTCAGTAGCTTAAGCTAAATAAAAGACTACCTATTGTGTGATTTCATTTATAGGAAATTCTAGAAAGAGTAAAACGTTAATGCCAAGAAAGCAGATCAGTGTTTCCTGGTGCCAGAGGTCGGGGCGGGGAACATCTGCAAAGGGATGGGAGAAACCTCCGTAAAAAGTGACAGAAATGTCCTATATGGTGACTGTAATGGTGCTCACATAGCTCTGCACACTCACTAAACTCATCAAACTGTACTCCTAATGGGTGGGTTTCATTGTGTGCAAATTATCACTCAATAAAGCTGGAATGGGGAGAACAAGAATTTAGAAAAGTGGCTGGTTACTATATAGATATAGATATAACTCAATAGTTTTCACTTATAGCAATAATCAGTTAAAATACAAAGGAAAAATATATCATAGTAGCAATAAAACTCTAAGAATACTTAGAAGTAATTTTTTTAAGTTTATTTGAGAGAGAGCAAGTGGGGGACGGACAGAGAGAGAGGGAGAGGGAGAGAATCCCAAGCAGGCTCCACACTGTTAGTGGAGAGCCCAATGCGGGGCTCAATCTTACAAACCATGAGATCATGACCTGAACTGAAGTCAGACGCTTAACTGAATGAGGTACCCAGAAACCCCTAGAAGCAAATTTTAAGATGGGGTGCCTTAGTTGGTTGAGCATCTGACTCTTGATTCGGCTCAGGTCATGATCCCAGGATCATGAGATCAAGACCCATGTGGGGCTCCTCAGAGAGCATGGAGTCTGCTTGGGATTCTCCCTCCCTCTCTCTCTCTGTCCCTCCCCTGATCGTGCTCTCTCTAAAATAAAATTTAAAAAAAAAGACTGTTAAGAGACTATAACAAAAGATTTAAATAAATTGAGATCCACTTAGCTCTTAGAGGAGACTCAGTATTGTAAAGACATCACTTAATCTCAAATTAATGTATGGGTTTAAGAAAATCCCAAACCGAATGCAAATTGGTGCAGCCACTCTGGAAAACAGTGTGGAGGTTCCTCAAAAAATTAAAAATAGACCTACCCTATGACCCAGCAATAGCACTGCTAGGAATTTACCCAAGGGATACAGGAGTACTGATGCATAGGGGCACTTGTACCCCAATGTTTATAGAAGCACTCTCAACAATAGCCAAATTATGGAAAGAGCCTAAATGTCCATCAACTGATGAATGGATAAAGAAATTGTGGTTTATATACACAATGGAGTACTACATGGCAACGAGAAAGAATGAAATACGGCCCTTTGTAGCAACGTGGATGGAACTGGAGAGTGTGATGCTAAGTGAAATAAGCCATACAGAGAAAGACAGATACCATATGTTTTCACTCTTATGTGGATCCTGAGAAACTTAACAGAAACCCATGGGGGAGGGGAAGGAAAAGAAAAAAAGAGGTTAGAGTGGGAGAGAGCCAAAGCATAAGAGACTCTTAAAAACTGAGAACAAACTGAGGGTTGATGGGGGTGGGAGGGAGGGGAGTGTGGGTGATGGTACTGAGGAGGGCACCTTTTGGGGTGAGCACTGGGTGTTGTATGGAAACCAATTTGACAATAAATTTCATATATTGAAAAAAAAAAAAAAGAAAGAAAGAAAATCCCAAACCAAAATACCAAGTTTCAGAACCTGGCAAATTCATCTGAAATTCATGTGGAAGAATTCATTTTAAAGTGTTTAAAAATGAGTGGTAAGAAGTTCGCTTTGTCAGATAGATATTAAAGTTCACTATAAGGAAGGCACCTGGCCGGTTGGCAGAGTATGCCTCCTGATCTTGGGGTCATGAGTTCGAGCCCCATATTGGGCATGAAGACTACTTAAAAAAATAAGAAGGGTGCCTGGGTGGCTCAGTCGGTTAAGCGTCCAACTATGGCTCAGGTCATGATCTTGCGGTTTCTGAGTTTGAGCCCTGCATCGGGCTCTGTGCTAATGGCTCTGTGCTGACAGCTTGGAGCCTGGAGCCTGGAGCCTGCTTCGGATTCTGTGTCTCCCTCTCTCTCTGCCCCTCCCCTGCTCACGCTCAGTCTCTCTCTCTAAAAAATAAAGAAAAACACTAAAAAATTTTTTTCAATAAAAAAAAGGGAAAAAAGAGATTATCCTTTGGGGTGCCTCATTAGTGCAGTTGGTAGGGCATGGGACTCCTCTCAGGGTAGTGAATTTGAGCCCTATGTTGGATATAAAGATTATAAATAAGTAAACTTAAAAAAAAAGAAATACAATTCAGGATAAGGCTAAAGTAATAGAAACTGTATGGACAGAACAGAAACTAAAAGATTCATGAAACAACCAAATTTTATTTTTTATTTTCTTCTTATTTTTTTTTTATCTGAGAGAGAGAGAGAGAGAGAGAGAGACAGAGGGGCAGAGGGAGGGAGGGAGGGGGAGAGGGGGAGAGGGGGAGAGAGGGAGAGAGGGAGAGAGGGAGAGAGGGAGAGAGGGAGAGAGAGAGAGAGAGAGAGAGAGAGAGAGAGAGAGAATCTTAAGCAGGCTCCACACTCAGCATGGAGCCTGACATGGGGCTTGATCCATGACCCTAGGATCATGATCTAAGAAATCAAGAGTTGGATGCTTAACCAACTGAGCCACCCAGTCGCCTCTGTAACCACATTTTAAAAATCTCCCAACTTATCTATGCATAATATGTGGGAAAAGGATGGATTAGTCCACAAATGCAGCTGAGACACCTTCTCGGCCAAACAGAAGAGCATGCACAAGGAAATGTGAGTGACATCATCTGTACTATCATGTGACATCCCTTTCAGATCAATAAGGAAAGATGAGCCCTACAGAAAAACAGGCTATTAGGAGGTGGACCCTACGGATCTAAGCCTCAAATTCTTATTTTAAGCCTGGCACAGAACAGCAGGCTTGCTGGCCTTCTAGAAAGCATGGGGCTCCGTCAGTGAGGATATCAGCTGTGATCAGGACGGAGCAAAGGTTACACACTCCTTTTTTTCTGGGAATCACGTAAGTCTCCTGGGATCTCATGAGAACCTACAAAAAAAAAGGAAAACCCCTACTACCTGAGGTTGAATTTCCAACTGCTGGACAAGATGCGAGCTTGCCAATTCAATTTATTTTGATTGTTTTCAGTTCTATTAAACATCCTACAGAAGTAAAGATACCTGCTCTAGGAATTTATTATAGATTTTTGGCTGGTTTTAGTGGCAAAAGCAATTAGACATAACCTGAGGTTGCACAGTCGGTTCAATTATCCATGCTAAGGAACAGTACACAACTGTTAAGAAAAAGGGTATCAGGGCACCTGGCTGGCTTAGTCAGTAGAGCACATAACTCTTGATCATGGGGCCATGAGTTTGAGCCCCACATAGGGTGAAGAGGCGCAGTTGGTTGGGCGTCCGACTTCAGCCAGGTCACGATCTCGCGGTCCGTGAGTTCGAGCCCCGCGTCAGGCTCTGGGCTGATGGCTCGGAGCCTGGAGCCTGTTTCCGATTCTGTGTCTCCCTCTCTCTCTGCCCCTCCCCCGTTCATGCTCTGTCTCTCTCTGTCCCAAAAATAAAAAAAAAAAGTTGAAAAAAAAAAAAAATAATAAAAAAAAAAAAAAAAAAAAGAGAGAAGGGATATCTTGGCTTTGGTCCCCTGGAAAGCATTATACTGTGTTCCACTACTTTTATGGGAATTGTTCTCCCAGGGAGACTGGAAGGTGGAAGCAGGTGGGGGGGGGGGGGAATGAAACAGAGAGGGACAAACCAGGTCTGAGGCAGCATTACTGAGCTTAGTAACTTAGTAGCAGCACTCAGTAACAGGCTAGCTGTCTCAATCTTGAATTTTTCCAGAGACTGTATGAACTACTGCTTCTCTAGGGAGTCCTTCTCTGGGGAAGGGAGGAAGAAGAATTGATCCCGGGGCTCCCAAATGTCACTGCCAAAGGTTCATTCCATGGCAGGTGTGTGGAAGGTGAGTGGGTCTCAAGGATCTCACACCTCAGCTGCGTCCAAGGGGCCTGGGGCAGGAGGCGAGAGCAGGTGCTGCCTGCTCCGGGAGGCGAATGAAGTCAAAGTTAGAGTTGGCTGCCATGGTGGTGGCTGGACAGAACATTTTGTCAAGGGTGAAATGAGACCAAGAACTGACTTGAGCCAGGGCAAAAGAGGTATCTGATTCAATAATGACACCTAACACTGGCCCAGGTGTGAGAAAGTTGCTGATGAGAATATAAATGGTCACTATCTTTCTGGAGTTTTTAAAAACTCTTTTCCTTTAGACCCGTCAACCCTATTTTCAGGATTTATCCTGGGTAAACAATTATACAAGTTCAGAAAAATGCACAGAGTGCCTTCTATATAATTGCCAGCAACTGAAAAGAGCCTTAAGTCCCACAATTAAGGATTGGTTAAATAGATTATAATAAAATACAATATAGTCCTCTGGAGTTATTTAAAATTATGAGGCAGTTCAAGAGATAGTGATATGGATGGTCACTGAACACAGTTAAGTGAAAAAAGCAACAGAGAATGATTAGTATGACCCCATTTTTATAAAAAAGAACTCTGAAAAACATTTATCTGGATATATATTTTCATATAAATTCTGGAAGACTATTCTTAAGAATACTAACCGTAATTATCTCTAGCTAGTTTTACCTTCTTCCTTTTGGATATGTAAATGTTATATGTTTTGCAACGATCCTGGGAATACACAATTTAAACTAATGTTCCCTCTACCACTCTTGTTCTCTCTCTAAAAATAAAATAAAATAAAATAAAATAAAATAAAATAAAATAATAAATTTTTAAAAAATGGGCACTGGGTGGCTCAGTTGGTTAAGTATCTGACTCTTGACTTCAGCTCAGGTCATGAATCTCATGGTTTGTGGGACTGAGCTCTGAGTCGGGCTCCGTGCTAGGCATGGAGCCTGTTTGGAATTCTTTCTCTCTCCCTCTCTCTCTCTCTCCCTTATCACTCTTGTGTGCACTCTCTATCTCTCCTTATAAAAATAAAATACAGTAATTTAAAAAATGATTTACACCAATTTTGTTTTAAAAAGACTGACTGATGCAGAAGAAACATTCTAACCTTTTAGATATTTGAGCTATTTGAGGCTTAACATGTGACTGATAACTACTATAAATTAAAATGATAGAATCATTCTTCCATTCATTGAATATTAACAAATTCTCTAGAACGGCTGGTACAAACCAGGCACCACGCCAGGTACTGGGGATAGAGGAAGACCAAATAGTTACAAACTGTGTTTCATGTTACAAAAGGAAAAAAAAAAATCAACATGGTATTTCCCTAGAACATCTCTTCCATTTCAAAGGAAATCAATTTTAGCTGCATTAAAATTTTTTGAAGTATTTATACACTTCATCTTATATTTTAGGTCAATTACAAAAAGACATTCAATTAAATGGTAAAATGTACTTAAAAGTTTCTAAATATCAGTCATAAAAAATACAAAAAACAAATTGAGAATCCAGATCAGGAGGCCAGTAAGAAGATACATACGTAGACCTTCTTTTGTTATTATAGAGTTTAATGCGATTCTGAGCTTCCAAGCAGCCAAGTGAAAGGGGAAAAACATTAACATTGTTCTTGCTGTGAGAAAGCAATAGACCAATTTTTAAAAAAATTTTTTTTAATGTTTATTTATTTTTGAGACAGAGAGAGACACAGCATGAGCAGAGAAGGGGCAGAGAGAGAGGGAGACACGGAATGTGAAGCAGGCTCCAGGCTCTGAGCTGTCAGCACAGAGCCCGATGCGGGGCTCCAACTCACGAACTGTGAGATCGTGACCTGAGCCGAAGTCGGACGCTTAACCGACTGAGCCACCCAGGCGCCCCAGCAATAGACCAATTTTTTAAGGAGAAACTAAGCTTCTCCCAGCACTACCTGCAAAAGAAATTTCTCACATGGGTTACGCTGAGAGTGACATTAATAACTGTTATTCTCCATATGAAATACCTAGGGAAAAATTCTCTGCTGCTCTCGAAGTTCTGAGAGGACACAGGCCATCCGTTCTCTCTGTGTCCAGCACAGCACCGGGCACCCAGGTGGACTCCAATCTTGTGGACATGAGGAGCACCAGAACAGGATTTCATTCTGAGCTGTGGCTACACAGACATCTGTCCCTATTGCTAGGTGGCACGTCTTATGCAATGACGTTAGAAAACAAACTGAGTTCTGGTCTGCAGAACTGCAAGGGCTGTGCACCCACACCCTGAAAAAGGCCAGCAGGTCACTATGGGTGCTGTTCTTTGGACTTGCAACTTGGCATCATTTCTAAGCTTGTGTTAGGGTTCTCCCAAGACACAGAACAGTGGATGGGCATACACACAGACACACACACACGAAGAGACTGAGTCTAAGGAAGTGGTTTATAGGATTATGAAGGCTGACAAGTGCCATAACCCACAGGGTGAGTGCAAGCTGGAGACCCAGGAAAGCTGATGATGTAGTTTTAGTCTGAGGCTGGAGGCCTGAGACCCAGGAGAACTGACAACGTAGCTTTAGTCCAAAGGCTACATACAGGCTTGAGAGCCAGAAAAAGCCACTGTGTCAGTTTGAGACTGAAGGAGGAAAAGGCCAATGCACCGGTGCGAAGGCAGTCAGCCAGGAGGCATTCTAGCTCCTTCTACGGAAGGTCAGCCTTTTTGTTGTATTCAGACCTTCAGCTGAGTGGATGGGGTCCACTCACATTTAGGGAGGGCATTCTGCCTTGCTCAGTCTACCAATTTAAATGTCATTTAATTTAATTAATGTATTTATTTTAAAGTAGGCTCCACACCCAACATAGGGCTTGAACTCGCGACCCTGAAATCAAGAGTGACATGCTCTACCGACTGAGCCAGCCAGGCGCCCCATAAATGTTCATCTTATCCAAAACACCCTCGCAGAACATTCAGGATAACACGTGGGCGAATAACTGGCCATGCCACGGCTCAGCCAGGTTGACACAGAAAATTAACCACCACAAAGCTTTACCACTAATATTCAGCAAGACCAACTGTGACTCACCAGATCTGCCAAACGGCACGGAGGCTATAAATGCATTCACCAGAGAGGGTATCTATCTTAGAACAAAACCAACATCTATCTTAGAACAAAACCAACGAAGAGGAAAAGGAAAACAGAGACAGTAACAGACTGTGAGCTAAAAGGCAACTTGAGACCTAATGATAAAGCAAGTAGGAGGAGGAAGAAATTTTTAGAATCCCAAGAGTCGGAGGCTGAAGTGATTGTGGTGGAAGGTGGGAACAGATGGTGATGCTAAATGGAAAAGAGTAATGTCCAAAATACACAAATTAATAGGGACTTGAGCAGCCACTGGGACTCAGGACTTGTTAAAGAACGACTCATGGGGGTTAAGGTAGAATGAATGGAGACAACTGAAGCCCGTGTTTTCAGTGACAACTGCCCCTCACCCTGATGGACAAGCCTCGGTCAGGCTCTCAGTGACAGAAGTGTGGGAGGAACTAGTCAGACGGGTTTGTTGCGAGGACATGTGGTAGACTGAGGCAGGTTCAGCTCTGCTGTGCGTTAATTCACGCAGGCAGGCACCGCACCAGACAGCATGTGCTACACAGCCCACTTCTCTGCCCCTTCACTCTTCCTTCGACCACGTTCTTGCTCACAGATGCTCCCAGACCTTCCCCTCTCAGACAGAACCCAAGATTCCTGCCTGGTCCCTCGATGTCTCTTGAGCTCCCTGCCTACACCCCCCACCTCCTCCTCCCACCAAATCTCTTGGAGGTCTTCATAGGCTGCCTCCACGTCTTTGCTACCCCACCTACTAAGCCCTTGTCTTTAGCTTCTCAAACAATACCACGTTTACCAATGACTTTTTTTTTTTTTTAAGTAAACTTTACACCCAATGCAGGGCTTGAACTCATGACCTAAAATCAAAAAGTCAAAGGCTCCACCAACTGAGCCAGCCAGATGCCCCTACAAATGGTTTCTTCTTCTTCAAGTTTATTTATTTTGAGAGAGAGAGAGAGAGCTGGGGAAGGGCAGGGAGAGAGAGGGAGAGAGAGGGAGAGAGAGGGAGAGAGAGGATCCCAAGGAGGCTCTGCGTTAACAGCACAGAGCCCAATGCGGGGCCCGAACTCAAGAACCATGAGATCATGCTGAAACCGAGTCAGTTCCTTAACCGACTGAGCCACCCAGGTGCCCCCTACCAATAGCTTCTTAATCACTGGACCCAGAGGCTCTGGCTCAGCCCTCACCATTTTTTTTTTTTTTTAAGTGGTGCTACAACAATTAACAGTGATGTTGAAATTCCTTCCCTTGGGTCTCAGGGCCCAGTACTATCCTGGTTCTTGGTCTGGTCCACTGGTCCGGTCCACTGTCTCCCCTTCCTACTCGTTAAATATATATACATTTTTAGACACTTAAAGATTCTGCTCTCATTCCTCAGCGTTTGCACCTTTCTATTCTCTCCTCAGAAATCACTCACTCCCAGAGCTTCCTGCTGTCTCCTCCAACGCAGTAAAAATGTCCAACTCTCTCCATTCTGCCCTGAATCCATCTCACCAGCTTGTCTTGGGTTTTCAACTGCCTTCTGACCATTTCTCCTCAACTACACACCAGAACCCCAGATTCATAGTTCTAATATCTGATCTTCCTGTCTTCGTTAACCTTGTCAACATTATCCGTGTTAGCCAGATTCTAAACTCCAACATCATCTCCATCCCTGATGTATAAGTGGTCACTGTGACCTATAACATTCTCCCCTGGAAGGTCTCTCGTATTTATCTCTCCTCCCCATTTTAACTTCCAATACCACCTTAGCTCAGCCCTCTTTCATCTCCTAAAATACTGCAATTGTTTTTAGCTGATCTTCTTGCCCCTCAACTATCCTTTGCAATCCAGCATGCACTGCACTGGGAGAGCATTCTCCGTGTATATCTCGTATTCCTGCACTGACTGAGGTCCCTGAGCACAGGCATTTACACGAATTTAAGAATATTTACATAAGGAGACATTCCAAGGTAGTAAAGCCTGGAGAGACCTCTCCCTCCCAAGATGTTCCAGGGTGGTAAAGATAAAGACCCTGCCTTTCCTCCCCAGAGATCTGTTTATATTCTGAGTAAAGATAAACACTCTCCGCAGAGAGGTAGGAGCAGGTCACCAGCAACTCCATATGAGATGGGAGCCTAAGTGTGCAGTTCCTCACCGGTAATGCACCCATTGCATGGGCACGTACCAACGGGCCCTCCTCACTGTGTTGCCCTGTGGCACGTGGGGGAATCAATCAGGATAATTTACTTCTTTCCCAGGTAGACCCTGTGTTCTAGTCAATCAGGATGTGTTTCCCAAAACACAGGCATACATATCCTTCCTCCGCGCCCTGGCCATGCCTAGAATGCTATACTTAGATTGCAGATGAGGGGGAAAAACCAGGAGGCACCAGTGCACAACACGCCATGGCCAACTCTGAGAAACAGTGAGCCAGACCACCGATTTCTTTATGTATGTTGCCATGGCTCCTTCCAGGTGCACTGGTGGGAAATCAGCCTGGCCATAACCAACTGAACTGAAGACCAGTGCGGCAGCCCCTGGTGACCACAGTCCAGTTGGACATCGGGGAGCTGAAGTGCCCTCTGGGAATGCTTAGCTTGAAACACTGTTGAACCGGGAGCTCTGCATTTGATGGTGTCCAACAAATCCAAACATTTCCTCCCCTCTGAGAAAGTTAAAGGGGTAAGAAGAGGCAGCTCAGGTTCCAGTGTGAATAAGTGAGTTGTAGTTTCAGTTCTCCGTGAGGCTCTATTTTCCAATCCTAGCCTCTGCCACATTTCTCGGTATTCGTGCAGCAAACTCCCGACCAAAGAGAATACGGGCATGTGTTTTTCTTGCAGGCCTCAACCTTAATCCAAGTGCCCCCCTCACCGATCCCTAAGGTAAGTATACACAGATGCTAGTCAAAGAACTGTGTGTAAACTGCAAAATAGAAACATACCCATTAATATGAGCTGGTTCAATTATCGTATTTCATCATGAATTATAAGATACATCCCAATTTTGGGGCACCTGGGTGGCTCAGTTGGTTAAGCGTCCGACTTCAGCTCAGGTCATGATCTCACAGTTCATGAGTTTGAGCCCCATGTCAGGTTCCATGCTGACAGCTCAAAGCCTGGAGCCTGCTTCCAATTCTATGTCTCCCTCTTTCTCTGCTCCTCCCCTGCTCACTCTGTCTCTCCCTCAAAAATAAATATACATTAAAAGAAAAAAAGATACATCCCAATTTCACAGACATAAAATATCAATAAAATAGCCCACAGTGGTTTTATGTCATTGGTCATTCTAATATGGGGGGAAAATGTGCACTTTTTAAAAAACTAAGGTACGGTGCATTCATACAGTGGACTCTTCTGCAGTTGGGACAGGTAAAGTAAGAGCTGTGGGAGGGACATTTCCTTCAGGACAGGGGGTGGGAGGAAACCAGAGCAACGACTCCATGCATTGGGTCATATACCTCAAGTTGCCACAAATGGAGATGTACCTGGTGTTACCTGTAAAAGGCTGTGCTTGAAAGGCAGACTTGATTTTATTAAACTAGGTGATGGACATATGGGTATATGTGTTAGTATTATTATACATTTTTGTACGTCTAAAATATGTTATAATACATTTTCTTTAAGCGGGCCTAGCCACCTGTTTTGCTGCCCCTGTTCTTTGGGAGACCCCGTGTCCAACGAGAGCTTAGAAAGTCAATTCCATAAACAAAAGAGTTGAAGGAACTATTCGCTGTCTCTTATTTCCACTTGTAAACTATTAGGAAAGAAAGAATTTCGCATTCCAGTAACATCTGGTATGTGCACCTATCCAATTGATAAACATTTAGAAACCTAAATAATTATGAAAGATCTTGCTTTCTCCTTTCTTAATACTATAGACTCTGGTTTCACATCAACCACAGGTCTGCCTAGATTTAAGCAAGGTCAAATCTGCAAAAAAGCTATTTTGGCATAGTTATTAAAAAAAAAAACAAAACTTAAAAAAAAGTGTGTGCATAGTGGAAGGGGGCATTTCAATAGAATTCCCTTAAATACTAACCTCCTCGCTATTTATAAAGTGGTTTGAATTTTGAGGGACACGATTCTCAAAGCCCGGTTTGATACAAAGGGTGCAAGCTTTGGAGCCAGACTCAAGTCAGAACTCAAGGTGGGTGGCACGGTGAAGTCACCTAACTTCCCAGGGCTTGCTTTCTCCTCTGTAAAATAGGGTCAATAAAGAAGTTACAGGGTATTGTAAAGATCAGAAATATTAAACACAGCGCTGTGCCTGGCATACAGTCATTACCCAAAACACGGTGATTACTCTTAGGGCACCGGGCTTTTTTGTTTTGGCTCGCGGACTTTGCGCAGTGCGCCTCCTCGTCTCTCCTTGCTCTCTTTGGAGCATTCAAAAACTCTCTCGCTCTCCATTAGTTTCAGTTCAAATGTGCAGGTTACAAGTCAAGAAAGCCAAGGCCTTTGGGCTGCTTACAATCTAACATAACACAGTACAGAAATAATTTTCAGAGATTTTTTGTTCGCTTGTTTTTAATTTGGTAGAGGAACGGCTGCGCCCCCTGGGAAGATGCGCTTTCTACGGACTAGGGAACCGAGAGGTGGTGCAAGCATCGCGGCCTCCAAGCACCTTCGGGGTCTCCGCAGACTTCGCGCTCCAGGGCTTGGGGCGGCCAAAGGGTCCCGGTCCTCTACCGGAAACTCCCGCTACCGGGGAGGGGAGGGTCCCGAGAGCGGCGGCGTCCGCACTTACCAGGGCGAAGTGCACCAGGGCGTCATAGCACAGCCAGGCGAGCACGCCGCGGTCCGCCGCCGCCCGCCCGCGGCCCAGGCGCAGGCCCAGCGCGCAGCCCCCGACCAGCAGCGCGGCGCACAGCAGCAGCGAGCGCCCCGCCGCAGCCCCCAGCTCCCAGCCCGCGCCCATGCTTCCGGCGGCGGCCGGGAGAGCCAGGAAAGGGGAAGGGGGGGGGGGGGGGGGAAATGCCAAGAAGGGGCGGGGCGGGGCCGCCGGGGAGGGGCGGGGCCGCTCGGTCTGGGCGGGCGGGTGAACGGCTTCCCTTCCCGTCTGGCGTCCCGGCCACCCAGCTGCGCCTGGAGCGTTTCAGAAGAGTGAGGATCTTGCTCGCGAAGTCGCCCAACTGCCAGAACGAAACCTGTTCCCAGCCCAACACCAAGGGACTGGTAGTAGAGCCACATCTTCTGATGCGGTTTGATTTTCCACAAGGTTCAAAACCTTAAGCAACAAAGTGAAGTCCAAAATGTTAGAAATTTTGCCCATAGACTGGGAAGAATTTTAGGGAGGAAAGGGTCTAATTAGGATCGTGCAAGTCTTGCAGGAGAGGTGAGGGCCAAGGGCATTTTCAGCCACCAGCAGGCTTTTTAAAGCTGTTGTGGCTTACTCTGACCCTATTTTTTTTTTCTCTCTTCCAAGGCATTTTTAATTTTTTTCTCTAATTTATTTATTTTTTATAATTTACATCCTAGTTAGTTAGCATATGGTGCAATAATGGTTTCAGGAGTAGATTCCTTAAGCCGCTTACCCATTTAGCGCATCCCCCTTCCCACAACCCCTTCAGCAACCCTGTTTATTCTCTGTATTTAAGTGTCTTATGTTTTGTCCCCTCTCTGTTTTTACACCATTTTGATTCCCTTATATTCATCTGTTTTGTACCTTGAAGTCCTCATGTGAGTGAAATCATATGATATTTGTCTTTCTCTGACTAATTTCGCTTACTCTCTAGTTCCCTCTAGTTCCCTCCACATAGTTGCAAATGGTAAGATTTCATTCTTTTTGATTGTCGAGTAATACTTCATTGTATATATACCACATCTTCTTTATCCGTTCATCCATTGATGGACATTTGGGCTCTTTCCATACTTTGGAAAATACTATTGTTGGTAGTACTGCTATAAACATTGGGAAGCATGTGCCCCTTCAAAACAGCACACCCTTGGGTAAATACCTAGTAGTGCCATTGCTGGGTCATAGGGTAGTTCTATTTTTAATTTTTTGAGGAACCTCCAAACTGTTTTCCAGAGTGGCTGCACCAGCTTGCATTCCCACCAACAGTGCAAAAGAGATCCTCTTTCTCTGTAACTTTGCCAACATCTGTTGTTGCCTGAGTTGTTAATGTTAGCCATTCTGACAAGTATGAGGTGATATCTCATTGTGATTTTGATTTGTATTTCCCTGATGATGAGTGATGTTGAGCATTTTTTCATGGGTTGGTTGGCCATCTGGATTTCTTCTTTGGAAAAGTGCCTATTCATGCCTTTTGCCCATTTCTTCACTGGATTATTTGTTATTTGGGTGTTGAGTTTGATAAGTTCTCCATAGATTTTGGATACTAACCCTTTATCTGATATGTCATTTGCAAATATCTTCTCCCATTCCATTGGTTGCCTTTTAGTTTTGCTGATTTTTTCCTTCACTGTGCAGAAGCTTTAGCAGCAAAAGTATGGGGCAGAAGAGCAATAGGTCATATTGGCTTGACACTAGATTCTTTTAACATTATCTTATCTAACGTCACTACAATCCTAGGAGGTCAATGTTTTCCTAGTTAACAAATAGGAAAACAGCCTCATACAAAGTAACTTATCTAAGGACTCTCAGTGATAGCAGAAGCCAGAACCCATGACTGCATCTGAGGCCTTTGTGTTCTGACCCTGCACGCTGACTTCTTAGAAGGCAATTATAGCCCTCCTCTAATGAAGTGCCACTTTGTCCTGATCACATTAACCTTTTCTCTCTGCTTTTGCTAGCATCTTGTTTGCTTTTAACCTTCTCCCCTCTCCCTTCCTTAGGCCTCTGTTACTTAGAGACTTAGCACTGGAGAAAGGTGTCAGAGTTTAAAAAGACTGTAACTCCTGTTGACCAACCCTGTCTTTTCACTTTTGGATAGCCAGATAAAATGCAGATGACCAGATAAACTTGAGTTTCAGATTAAAAAAAAAAAATGTTTAAATACTTAAAGTATCACTAGGGTACTTACGCTAAAAAATTATTCTTGTTTTCAAAGAGGACATTATGCTCAGTGAGATGTCAGTCACAAAAACAGGACTAGTGTTATGATTTCATTTATATCTGGTATCTAAAGTAGTCATATTCCTAGATACAGAAAATAGAAGTTGCCAGAGGCTTGGGGGAGAATGAAAAAGGGGAGTTGTTTAATGGCTAGAGTTCGGTTTTGCAAGATGAAAAAGTTACGGAGTATGGTTGCACAAAGATGTGAATATACTTAGCACCACTGAACTGTAGACTTAAAAATGGTTAAGACGGTAGGGGCACCCGGGTGGCTCAGTCAGTTAAACATCCGACTTGGGCTCAGGTCACGATCTCGCGGTTTGTGGGTTCAAGCCCCGCATGGGGCTCTGTGCTGACAGTTCAGAGCCTGGAGGCTGCTTCAGATTCTGAGTCTCCCTCTGTCTCTGCCCCTCCCCCACTCAGACTCTGTCTCTCTTTCTCAAAAAAATGGTTAAGATGGTAAGTTTTATGTTGTGTGTATTTTACCACAATTTAAAAATATGATTTCTGGCACTGAGCACCTTTCTCCCCTAGTCATTCCTTGTATAATATTTCATATAGCAGCTAACACCAGATAAATTATCTAATTTATTTACACACTTATTGCTAGTCTCTTGCCACTAAAGTATAAGCTCCACACGGCCAGGGACTGTGTCTGGCTTGTTGACTGCAGGTATCCCTGGCACCTGTCAGAGTCTGGGATATAATAGCTGCTCAATTAAGTAAGTGCTGACTGAAGAAGAGAGTATGGTCCATCCTGTCACCTATGGTTTGGATTCTCTCTTGTAACTTAGAAAACTGACGATCACTCTTCTCATGTATATTCAGCAACTTTCTCAATTGGATTTCCCCTACCAATTTCCCCACTCATCCTCAGTGACCCTGACCTCCCCTTCAGAGCAAAATAAAAACCTGATCAATGTCTCCATACTGTGTCTCCACTCCTCAGTCCTTCCTAGTTTACACCCTCATTGCCTCAGTGATCCAGCTCTAAGGTGACTGGTGACCTCCCTTATCACTAACCCAAAGGACATTTCCTGTCCTTGCTTTACTTGACTTCTCAACAGCATCAGTGGGCACCAGAATCTCTTTTCCCTCCATTTTCTGAGGAAACACACAGCATTTTCTTTTTACCTCCCTATCCATACCTTCTGTTCCTTTTGCAAGCTCATCGTCCACTACATGCCCATTAACTCCACAGCACTGCCCTGAGCCCTGTTTTCCCTCCAAATGCTGGACCCAGGCAGTCTCATCCTCACCCCCTGCACTAAGAACCACCCAAACAGGCAGAGGGTTCAAATCTCTAGCTTAGCTCTCTCCTCTAAGCTCCAGACCAGTATTTCCAATTGCCCTACTTAACAGTCATTTAGATGTCTCAACATAACCCAAACTGAACTCATCACCCTCTGTTCGCTATGTCTGAGTGCTCCCTATCTTGTGTTAACTTCCACTCATCAGTTATTGCAACTCAGAAACCTAGAAATCATCCTTGACACTTCCTGCTCCCCAAACTCCAGATCTAAGGCATCACCAACTCCTGTCTATTTTAGCTGCTGAGTATCTCTTGATCCCATCCACTTCATGGACCAAGTTGTTGAGCCTCTCTTGCCTCAGCGCTTCACACTCACTAATGTGACCTCTACACATCACTAACCCCGAGTACGTTTCCTGTCCTTACCTTACTAGGCAATGATTATTACACACGATTCTTCTGTCATCACTCTGTAATGATAATGTGTAATAATAACGATAATGAGTAGTGATTTCCCATTTCTCTTATAATGACTTACCAGCTGTCGGGACTGGCCCCTACCTATCTCTTTAGCCTCTCCCATGCCCCTAATAATCCTGCTCCCCATCCTTATTTTTGTTCTAGTTATACCTGCTTTCTTTCACTCCCTTTAACTCGCCATGGTGCTTCCTATATGCCTGAAGACATTGAAAGGACACATAGAAATACAGTCTGATGAGGAAAAACTGGGCTGAAATTGGAAATATGGCACTTACACATTTTTTTAAAGTTTACTTATTTTGAGAGAGAGAAAGAGCATGAGCAGGTGGGGGTGCAGAGGGGGAGAGAGAGAAACCTAAGCAGGCTCTGTGCTGTCAGTGCAGAGCCCAACGTGGGGCTCGATCTCACGACTGTGAGATCATGACCTGAGTTGAAATCAAGAGTTGGACACTTAACTGAATGAGCCACCCAGGTGCCCCAGCACTTACAAATTCTTATATTTAGGTTTGGAAGTATAAATGCCAACCTACTGAGTCAAAGAGAGCTGATGACAAGGGGAGCTGAGGCTGTTACTTGATGATGTCTAATTATGATGAAGCTGGCAAAATAGAGAATATCTCCACAATAATAGAATTAAGTATCCAGGGGCACCTGGGTGTCTCTGTCAGTTGAGCGTCGGACTCTTGAGTTCAGCTCAGGTCATGATCTTGCGGTTTGTGAGTTCAAGTCCCGCCTCAGCTCTGTGCTAATGGTGCGGACCCTGCTTGGGATTCTGTCTCTCCTTCTCTCTGCTCTTCTGCTTGTGCTCTCTCTCTCTCTCAAAATAAATAAACTCAAAAAAATTTAGAATAGAATTGAGTGTCCAGATAATGGAATGTTCCTATTCCACTGTACCCATAAACTAGTCACATCACACTGTATTATTGGGGTCTTTGGGATGCACCATGTGACAGGAACCAGTTCCCAGAGTGGCTCTGTAAGCTGTTGCTTGAAATGCATGGGGTGTTCAGGTTGAGGAAGGCAACTGTTGAGAGCAGAGCTGCCTCTTCTGCTAACTAGGAATAACAGAAAGTTTATTTATAAAGATGGTCATTTACGAGAGGCGCCTTTGGTTCAGTATTCAGAAAAGAGTTGGTAACAAGTAATGCTACTCGACAGAGTAGACAGGCTCGCTTAGTGTTTCATCATTGCTTCTCCAACTCTCCGATTCCTACTCTTGACGGAATGTTTCCATAAAATGGCCTGCCTCAAAAATCTGATTTTATCTTTAAAACGTTATGCAAAATGTGTCCTTCACTCTGTAACGCTTAGGCTTGTATTACCATAAAACTGCTCTACTTATCATCAAATAAAACTGCTGTCCCGTGAAGATATGCCTTGTTTGTCTTGTGCAATCACACATTACCTGGCAGAAGGCCACATTTATTTGGGCACCAGAGTTTGAAAAAAGAGATTTACTCGGGAAGGTAGATAGCAGTTTTGTTAGGGTATGGAAGAGGGATGTTGTAGAAGTTCCCTGCAGGGAATACATCCTTTGTAGCATGACTCAACGATAGTTCCACTGCTTTGATCATTTTTAATAAACTTGTAAGCTTCCTGATGGGGCCAGTCTCTCACAATGCTTCAAAGAAATGCTTTTCAGAATTATGTATGCTGTGATTTTCTGGTCCAACCTCAGCTTTCCTAGAGGACTTAACTATCTCAACTAAAAATGTCTGAAAAACACTGCTACAGAGCAGTGTTGAGAAAACCGTGGGCAATCAACACATTTGCTTATTTCACACACCTTGTTTTTTTAGCCACAGGATAAATTCAAGGTTAGTAGTTCCTCCATCTTCCCATTTCTCTCCTAAGTCCTTTGCAACAGATGGGGCTTAGTATTACCAGGAGTTCCTACAGATGGGTGACAGTGCTGACTCTGATCTCTCCTAAAATGGAGAATGAAGAAAAGGCATGTATTTGTCTCCCCATCTGACACACCTGAGCAAAGTCTAGGACTGTTTATACAACAAAAAGCATGCTTTAGGCTGTCTCCCTTGAATGGGGAAGTTTTCTACATTATTTCTACATTAATTTAGAGCAGTGGTTTGCACCTGGGCAAATTTGGCCTCCAGGGAACATGCGGCCATTCCTGGAGGCACTTTTGGTTGTCATGACTGGGTAGTATAGAGGTACTTAGTGGGTAGAGCCTAAAGATGCTGGTAAACATCCTGTAACGCACAGGACAGCCCCCAATAGAGCATTAGCCAACCTACGATGTCAATACTGCAGGGTTTGAGAAACCCTAATTTAGGTCAAAGTGAGTGAGTGAGGGGTTTCATGGGCAAATAAGGAGGCTAAGGAGGTGAACAGGCTACATTCTCACGTCCCTTTCCCCAAACACTTCCTTTCAGTATAGTACTGAGCGCCATCTATACATCTAGGTAGATAAACACATACACCCCTATTGCGATACAGACGTTTTTGAGAATCATTCTACCACTGATTTTTAGCTATGTAACGAAGTACAAAATTTATACAAAGAGTTCCCCTAGACATACGAGTGGTGGGTTACACAGAGCACTCGCTGGGTTATAGACCTTAAGACTTACAGCCTAATGTACAGAAATTATATTTCCTTTCTCCGAATAGATTAAGATCCCCCAGTACAACTAGCGTCAACAAAAATTCATAACCATCACTGTAAGACAACTGACATTCATGAATTTTCACTTGCAATAATTAAATGATGAATCCCCGAAAAAGGACAACTGTTCTGAAGGAAATCTTGGCACGGTTACATAGAAGTACTATCACATTTATTTACTTGTACACTGACTTCTTTCAAAAATAATTTGAAGTGGCATTATACTAAAGTAAAAATATTTGTATACTCAAAAGTTCGGTTGCTCTTTTTTTGTTCTTTTAATTAATCCAAGATTTCACTTAGAGCCACCACCTTGATCTCACAGGTTAAATTTTTCCAGTTTACTTCAATTACTATCTTCCACAGTTACTTGTTTTCAAGGATTAGACAGGCCATAAAGTGTGATTTTGTCGTTGTGGTTTCACGAGAGTCACAAGCACACCATTTCCTCACCAGGCCTTTCTAAGTCATGGTATTTGAACCCGAGGTATGCGCAGAGAACGCCACAGGACGATGATGAAAGCAGAGGCTCGAGGGACGCCAAGCACTGCCGGGGACACCAGAAGCCAGGCAGAGACAAAGAGGGGCCTCCCGAGAGCCCACAGACACAGCGCGTCGCGTCGCACCCGGCAGCTTGATTTCCGACTTCCGGCCTCCGAAACCGTGCAACCATAGGTTTCTGTTGTTTTAAGCCACCTGTTCTGCTGTACCGTGTGGAAGCTCTGGAAATTAATAAAGATTTAGGTATTTCTTATTTGTCATAAAATACTCTTAAATCGAGCACTGCTATTGTCCTAGTTTGTTAGAGTGGAAGAGAGATATTAAAATACAACGAAAGAGTAATTCATGATTTGCCTCCACTGTGGTTGATGTTTGAAAAATAGTTCCAAATTTAAATTTAACCACGCAGAAAACAAAACTAGGAAATTAAGAAACTTTTAGAAATAAGTTCTTCAATGTTTTATCGGATTTGATAGCAGCTTTTTTTTATTGGTTACAAAACCTAAGCCCATATACAAAATTAGGAACACATTTAGATGCCTCTTTTGAAAGAACGTTTTAGTCTTTTTTAACTGAGTTTAAAAAAAATAAAAACAATGCAATTTTCAACACTGTTCTGAAAACTTAAAAGTGCAGCAATATACTTAGTTTCCTTTGTCTAAGAAATGGTGCAATTCCAATTCCAAACTGATAAGGTCACAACAAATTGAATCAAGCAAATGCATACATATGTCTGCACTACTTGATGCTAATGTTCACTTATGTTAGTTTGCACTTAAAACACAAGAGGAAATCGGAATCGGCACAGTAGAGGCCTGATTTAATCTCAATGTGTGCAAAATTTAAAAGGTAACTGTCAGTAAGTAGGATGGAGAGTCCAGAAGAAACTAAACCAGGAGGGGTACAATTCACAATATCAAGAAGATTTGGACTTTAAGGGTTTCACCGAAGTTTGTGACCTTAATTGGCTTTGACTTTGTTATTCCTACTTTTAGTGAACACCACACAGTTTCAAAAATTTAGACTACAGTGTCTGAACAGGATGCAGTTACCATATGAAGCTTTAACTCAAAATTTGGATAAAGAAAAAAAGGCACAATGAACTTCAACTCAATTTTATGTGCACAAGAGTTGAAAAATCTGAGCCACCTTAAAGAGAAATTGATTCTAAAATTTATAAAACCTATAAATAATCAGAGGCCAAACCACTATATTAAAACAGATTCTCTAGCAAGTAAAAATCTTGCAGTTTAAACATACGCTTGTATCCATTTTGGATACAAGACAAAACTCACTCTTTAAAGTGGCTCCACCTTGGCAGATACATGTATTTGTAATGAATGCACACCTGCTATGTGTTGTTTATCAGTGAAAACACCCCAGCTGATTCACAAAGCTCTGATGGCATCGGTCTCATCTTCATCACAGTAAATACACCCCCATCGGATAACTACGTTAGTTTAGATTTTCTATCCCTTCACATCAACGCATTGGGAAATTATACCCAGTAAACAATAGCAACAAAACCATTTCTGTGACAGCACAAATCATTCAGTTTAAACATTTTCAAATCCATATTCTTTCATTAATAACTGGGTCAGATGACAATTTACCAAAAGCAATGACTTTACATAGTAATACCAGATTTTGCTTCAAGATCACTGCAAATCAGGTTTATGTCAAATAACTGCAGATTATTCCTCTACACAGATCCTTGACTGAATCTTTTAATATGTGAATATGCTTTTAGAGTAGGATCTGAATTAACTTTCCCAATACTCAAAGAATGAAGTTGTATAACACTTCTAAATAGTTGCTGGTTTGTTGCCAACCACATTATCAAAAGCACTGGTTACTAAGTAAAAAATATTTTAAGACTAAATTACAGTAAACATGAAGGCTCCACAGTTTAAACCCAATATAAATCAACCATATCCAATTATCAATTTAAAACAAAAAATATTAACTCCTGAAAGCTGAAAGCAAGATTTTTTTTTTTTTTTTTTTTTTTAAACATCACCAATCGGTACGTTAGACCTTTGCTTTTTGTTGTTGTTTTTTATTTGTTTTTTCTTTGTAGTCAGGGACTCTTGCTTTCAACTTAAACAGAAGTTCAAGTCCGTAACAGGTTGCAGCTCAGGTAAAATACCATGCACAGCATTTGATTACTTCAAAACAGCAGGAACACACAGGCTGAAGTGAGTGGTCAAATAGGGCTTGCTGTTCTCAAAAATTAGGTATAATGGCGAAAGCATTACCATCCATAGCGAAAGTTCTTCCTCCAACCCTGGCTTCTGAGGCAGATAATAAACACATCAATTACTGGTAGATGAAGCACAGTTTTTTAAAACTTAACTGTTTAATCGATAACCAAGTTTCTTTTTTTAAGTTCCTTTTTTTGTGTGTCAGTTCCACCAATGAAAATCATTTGGCTTGTACTTTAAAATCTATTCTTCCACATAAAGAATATGAAAATATGTTTGTGGAGGACAATGATGGAGGCTCAGATCAGACTGCACCTCTTTAAAGTCTTCCAACGTGTATATGCATCATACCGAAGTGTCTTGATCCACAGCGCACCATTTTCCAAAGGAGTATCAAGTGGGCAGCTGACATGCCACCACTATGGAATATTCTAAACTGGAACTGCAGTTGTCAGCGTGTGGCACCAGGGAACAGGGAAAAATAGGGTAGTCGAGATTGTTAAGGAGAATTCTAAAACAGTTTAGGAAATCATGCATATGCATTTACAGTCCATGTGATAGTAACTTTTGGCAACTGCAAAGTGACTGAGACATGGCTTGCTTTTAGAAGCATCAAAACGAAGAGGCATGTGTGTTTTGGAGCCTTTTGTTGTTGTTCTTCTTCTTGTCATTTGGTAGCCATCTGGTGGTGCTTCGTATTGAATTGGGGAAGATGCTGCACTCAACTGAACTTAAAAATTAAATTCTTTTGTTTGAAGGTTGGCTGTTGGGTCAAAATTGTAAGTACCTCCTTGTGTTGCTTCAGGAATCAGGCTAGGATCTTCATCAATCTATAAAAAGCAAAACAAAAAAAAGGCCTTTGTTAAGATACTACTTGTTATGATATAAGCAGAACTTACTTCTTACGAGAGAATTCTGTACGGATGTTGTAATCGTTCTATATGATGTTTTAATCGATAAATTAAAATATTTAAGTAAATCAGTAACATTAAGAAACTTAACAATTTAATTAAACTGAACACACATTTCAAAATTGTTTTA
>NW_026057576.1:20643278-20667734 GCF_023721935.1 Panthera uncia | reverse complement strand
GTTTATTTTGAGAGAGAGATCACGTGTGTGGATGAGCTGGGGAGGGGCAGAGAGGGAAGAGAAAGAATCCCAAGCAGGCTCCGCACTGTCAGCACAGAGCTTGATGCGGGGCTTGAACTCACGAACCATGAGATCATGACCTGAACCAAAATCAAGAGTTGGCTGCCCAACTGACTGAGCTACCCAGGTGCCCCTGAACACACATCATTTCTGTAACTGCAGTTGACCCTTGAACAACACGAGCTAGGGGCACCAACCCCCCACCCCCTGCAGAGTCAAAAATCTGAGTACAACTTCTGACTCCCAAAAACTTTACTAATAACTTACCATTGACTGGAAGCCTTACCAATTACATAAACAGTTGATTAGCACATATTTTGTATGTCATACGTATTATATACTGTATTATTACAATGAAGTAAGCTAGAGAAATGAAAATGTTACTAAGAAAATCATAAGGAAGAGAAAATACATTTATAGTACTATACCGTATTGAAAAAAATCTGCATATAAGTGGACCCATGTGGTTCAAACCCTTGTTCAAGAGTCAACTGTACTATTTTTTCCCATTTAACAGATTACAAATATAACAAAAAGTGGGTTTTTGTTTGTTTGTTTGTTTATTTATTTATTTATTGTTAAGTAATCTCTATACCCAATGTGGGGCTCAAACTCCTAAGCCCAAGACCAAGAGTCACATGCTTTACACCGACTAAGCCAGCCAGGTATCCCTCAAAGAACTGTTTTTACATTTTTTACCTTATAATGAAGTTTCAAACATAGTATTTAAAAACACTGATTGAGGGGCGCCTGGATGGCACAGTCGGTTAAGCGTCCGACTTCAGCCAGGTCACGATCTCGCGGTCCGTGAGTTCGAGCCCCGCGTCAGGCTCTGGGCCGATGGCTCGGAGCCTGGAGCCTGTTTCCGATTCTGTGTCTCCCTCTCTCTCTGCCCCTCCCCCGTTCATGCTCTGTCTCTCTCTGTCCCAAAAATAAATAAAAAACGTTGAAAAAAAAAAAAAAATTTAAAAACACTGATTGAGGGGTGCTTGGGTGGCTCAGTAGGTTAAGCATCCAACTCTCAATTTTGGTTCAGGTCATGGTCTCACAAATTTGCGAGACTAAGATCCGTTGGGATTCTCTCTCTCTCCCCCTCCCCTGCTCTCTCAAAATAAAAAAACTTAAAAAAAAAAAATAAAAGAAAAAAATAAAAGAAACTGATTGATGGAAAACAATCATTAATTTTTTAAAATTTAGATTATTAAAAATAAGTGGAAAATGCCACCTCAAAAGTATCTGATAGAAATAGAGGAGTGTCTGGGTGGCTCGGTTGGTTGAGCAACCAACTCTTGATTTCAGCTCAGGTCATGATCTCACGGTTCATCAGTTCAAGCCCTGCACTGGGCTCTGCGCATCGGATGGTGCAGAGCCTGCTTGGGATTCTCTGTGTCCCACTCTCTCTCTGCCCCTCCTCAGTTTGCGCATGTGCTCACATTCTCTCTCTCTCAAAAATAAACAAAAAAAAACAACCAAATACAGTATATACTTGTCATATTAATGATAAAAAAAATTCTTAGTGAACTTAACAGTATATGTAGGTTTTAACGTACATGTAGGCATACCATACTTTAATGGATACTTACATCATCACCAGAGAAATATTGATCTATGATTTCAAATGCTAATTTATATATGTCTTCATTTTCATGTTGCTGTAAAACTTCGATTTTCTCCAAACCTGATAAAAACAAAAAATCAAATAATCAAGTGGACATGAATAAAAACTGTGTTCATTCTAGTCATGGAAAATCCTAAAGAACTCACAACACCCTCCCACCACACCCCGAAAATGACAGTTTGTCTAAAATACAGATAAAACTCTGAGCTGCTCTGACTGGAGGACCAGCATCCCACTAATTTCTTCCTCTCTAGAAACCCTTGACCCCAAGGATTATCTGGTATCTGAGGCAGACAGTTTAAAAAACACCTAAATACTCCATCTGACAGATGAGGAAGCTATCGTATAGAGATGTAAAGGGGTTTATTTTAGGTTGAGTGGCAAGTTAGTGACAGAACTTGAACTGAGATCTCCCCAGGCTGCTTTAGTGGAATCATACTATCTCATATAGTAATTTTTATCTTTCCTTTTGTTTTCAAAATGCTATTACTTTTATATAACAACAAAAACATGTTTTCAGAAACTTCATGATTAACTGATATAAATAGAAGACAAAGCTTTAAATTTTGAAATAATTTCTTTGAAGAAAAAAACAAAGAGGGTGCTTATATTGTATAGCCACAATGAAATTGAAAAATAAGTTTTCAGAACTGTAGAATGTCTTCATTTACATTCCCAATATATTTACTCCATGCATCAGATGCACAAGTCTATAAATTTAAATCCTTAACAATATTCTTCCTTGAAATATCTTTTTAGCTAGGTTATTTTGAAATAGTTGCATTTTTTTTCTTTTTAACAGCAATATAAAAAACCAGAAAAATGGGAATGTAAGTGTCACAGATAATGGATGTAAAGTTCTTTACAAAATTATAAAATATTAAGTAAACGTGTATCCTAATTGTGAGTATACTTCCCAGAGACCGAAGCAACTATATTGATTAAAGCTGAAGAATAACAATTCTGCAGCTCAAACTTTCTGGGGTAAGTTCTGAATTAGACTACAATGCTAATTTCAAATTATCTCAAAATATCTTAAAACCAGAATGAGCAGTGAATTAAGAGTATGAAGATCTACTTCCATGGCCATAGACAAAACTTAACATCTCTAGGATAATTTCTTCTTGTTATTAAGAAGATACTTCCAGTCTGAATATTTTATTTTATTTTATTTATTTATTTTTTTTAATGTTCATTCATTTTTGAGACACAGAGAGACAGAGCATGAATGGGGGAAGGTCAGAGAGAGAGGGAGACACAGAATCTGAAGCGGGCTCCAGGCTCTGAGCTGTCAGCACAGAGCCCGACGCGGGGCTCGAACGCACGGACCGCGAGATCATGACCTGACTGAAGTCAGCTGCTTAACCAACTGAGTCACCCAGGCGCCCCCAGTCTGAATATTTTATGATGTGACTACATTTACTTTCTCTTAAAAAAAAAAAAAAAAAATTAAAGGGGCAATATAACTATACATAATAGTCAATAAAATATACAAAATAAAACAAGACAATAGAATAAATTAAGGTTTGGGCAACTTAGTACATATTGAACAGGTATCCTTAAAATATGCCTCATATATCATTATCAGAGAAATATTTAATATTTCAAATAAGTTTTTTCATTAAAATTTCAAAGTAACTTCTGTGGTAATAACTTCAGCAGACAGCTCTAGCAATCACAAGACTGAAATACCTAGATGACTCCAAAATCATTAACCTTTCCAACAACATGGAATAGTATTTCACAAAGTAAGGTCTATAGAATCACGTATCAGGTATAATGTGAAGAAAGTGTTTCACTGTCAAGGATTCTAAGAAATTCTGGATTAAATAAAGCTTATAACTTTCTCTATCATAGCAGTTCCCAAGCTTTTGCTCTCGCGCACTGTGACTTCAAGAGGAGTGTTCATGTTACCTAAAAAGCAATGTGACCCTCTGGGAAGGTCACAGAATGACCTTCACAACCAGTTTTCCCCAAGTATGGACTGCTGCCTGCTGGAAAACCCTCATGTAATGCTAACTGGTGAATACAGGACAGCAGCATACTTTGATGATGGAGCAGTGTTTCCTGACAGTTTTCTTTCTACTTAGTTGCCTTGAAAGGAACTGATCTTTCAGCATTCCACTGCTCAACTATTTTTCTTCAATGCACTCTTACCTCCACATTCTTCTATTATTTCAGCTATTGTGCTTGCTTCATCACCAGCCATGATCAGAATGTTTTTCAGACCATCTAGAACCACCTGAACAACTTGAGAATCTTTTACAGACAGTAAATTACAGAATGGTGGTATTACATTCTGCTGTACAAGGTACTCAACCTAGGCAACAAGAGAAAAATGTTTATTTATATAATTATCTTTTACCCAAAAAGAACACACTACAGGGCTTATGAACAACCAGCAGCTCCTAAACATAAAAGAGTAGTGTACTTTCCAACATTAACAATCCTAACAGTTTTTCCAAACTTACTTGATCTTTTCTGCCACTTATCGTTAAGTTGCTAATTGCCCAGGCAGCTTCTTTTTGTGTTCCAAAGTCTCCCTGAAGGTTAAAAAAGAAATGATTGTATGAGTTCTTTATTAAAAAATCTTGGTTATGTTAATGTACACGATAAACTCACAATATAACTGACCTTAGCAAGCTGATGAATAATCATAGGAATTAACCCGGCGTCTATTACAGCTTGAACTTGTTGCTGGTTGCCTGCTGTTATGTTGGAAAGGAACCATACTGCTTCCTATAATTGAACAAAATACAGCGTACCTTTGTTTGAAAGATTAGTTTTAATGCATTTATATTTTTATGTAGTTTACATAAACTATAACAAAATCACTTGAGTTGCATTAGGGAAATGCATCTAAAAAGCAATGAGATGGCACAGAATGTCTCATTTTAAACACGTTATAAGGAAACTTCCATCCATAACATGTGGGCCCACTAACCTTGCATTGATCCACCCAATAAAATATATGCCTACATCAGCCAGGAACTACTTTATTTTATTTATTTTTTAATGTTTATTTATTTATTTTGAGAGAGAGTGAGAATCCCAAGCAGGCTCTGTGCTGTCAGCACACAGCCCAACACGGGGCTTGGTCATACAAACTGTGAGATCATAACTTGAGCCAAAATCAAGAGTCAGATCCTTAATCAAGCCACCCAGATGTCCCCAGGCACTACTGTAGACAATGGTAATATAGCAGTGAACAAAACAGACAAAAAAATCTTTACTCGTGCAGCTTACATTTTTTGGTGCTTAAGCTCCCTCTAAAAGATAAAGATATAAATAAATAAGAGACTCAATTTCCTAAAAGTTTGTTAAAACTACTTCTAAGAAAGGAGAATTGCTTTCCTGTAAAAATATTTACTTGCAAGATATATTTAGAAATTAAGTGTCCAATTAGTCTGGGATGGGTCTATATAAAAAATTTTACTGTAACCTTTAAGGATTTACAAGTCACAAACACGCAGGTCTACTGGAGTTTTAGGGTCAAGTGCGGTCTCTTCTTCCTCTTCTACAGTGGAAAGAGTTAACTGTAAATTTATTTTGCCCAATTGCGGGAAGAGGTTAACAGCTGGTAAGTCAGTGTTCACTCTACCATTCTTACAAATTTCTTGTAGGTTTGAAACATTTTAAACTAATATGCTGAGGGAATAAACCCAGCAGTTTGATAGTAGTTTGATTCTACCTTGAGGGTCCCATGATGATCCCAAATCCAAATAACACAAATGCTCAAGGTGAAAAACTTCTAAGGAGACTAAATGGCTGCTGAGGCTGAGTAAACATCTATGTGAACCCTTTGTCCCCCATGATACCTTCACTCAGAGCATATTGATCACATGCCAGAACTTCTCTACACCCACTTCTGTCCGGCTTCCTCACTTCTCAGCTCTGTTTCCAATTATGGAATACATTTAGCTATAAAAATCCCAAATTATTGAAATTTCTACAGTAAAAATAACTGGCCCAGAGGCTAAAAGACTCTGGCTTCTTTCCCTTCATTGGAGCAAATGCATTCATAAAATGCACTTTTTCGACAACATACTTTTCTGTAACAATCCAACTGTCAAATTATAGTTGAGCAACTATATAAATACAGCTATGACAGAGAAGAAATGATCAGTTCTGCTGGTTTGGGGGACGGTGGCATTGCAGGCAGATAAAACTACATTAAACTAAATGTGAATCAAATCCATGAGACATCATTTCACACCTACTAGAGTGGCTATAATAATTTAAAAAAAGGAACTGGAACCCTCATACAGTGCTTGTGGGAACGTAAAGTGGTACAGCCACTATGGAAAACAATTTGGCAGCTCCTCAAACAGCTAAACACGGAATTACCATATGACTGGGCAGTTCTACTCCTAGATATATGCCCAAAGGAACTGAAAGCAGGGACTCAAATAGACATCTGCATGCCGATGTTCACTGCAACATTATTCACAACAGCCAACCAGTAGAAAAACTCCAAGTGTCCACCAACAAATGACTGGATAAACAAAATGTGGTATATATGTACTATGGAATATTTATTCAGCTATAAAAAGAAATGAAGTTCTGACACATGCTCCAACATGGATGAACCTTAAATATTGTATGCAATGTGAAATAAGGCAGATACAAAGAGACTGAAGTACTTAAGTATATTTAACAATTAATAATAAGTTTGTATCTAAAGTTGAAACTTTAAAAAAGACTTTTTTGATCCTTCAATTTAGGCACTGCATCTTTTGGTCCAATCTAATTTCATAGGGAGATTAAATTATGATCTGTTTATAAAAGATACCAGCCATCCAGCGAGAGATTTTGTATGGATGCTCACTTCATGGCTACTAATTTACCGATCCTTGCTACTGCCCAATTTATTTAAATAAAAAACACTGGTTATAACAAAATAACACTTGTAACAAAGTAACTGCAGAGGTGATCTGAAATAATTCTCATAACTACAGTGCTTGTGAAGAAAATTATGATCAAACAAACAGCAGCAGAAAACAAGGGGACAGTTTATACAGACAGAAAGAAATGCACCAATGAGCTATTATGTGCCTTACCTTATTTATCTTCTCTTTGGGGTGTGATAAGAGATTGGGGAAGTGTGACAGGACATCACAGTTGAGAACAACCTGGGTCTGCTCATCGGTGCCAGTCACTATGTTGCCAACTGCTCTGAGTGCTGCTGTCTGGGGTGGGGATAAAATACTTTCTATACATTTATTTGTTTATGAGGAAACTGACTCTATATTTTTCATAATCCTGAGAAAACGTAAAAATCCAAGGGGTGAATGATTAGCACTTACTGTATTCTTAGGCAAAGTACTATGTAGAACCGAGAGGCAATTTTGAATTTTAAACAATAGTCATAAAAAATGGAGCTACGCAGAAAAATGTGTGAAAAACTATCGAAAAAATTTTTCAAAAAATTAAAAAAAAAGAAAAATTAACAGGTAAAGGTTCATTTTAACAGCAGCTATTTCTAATCTATTACTAAATGAATAGCACAGAAATATTTTAATAAAGGCCTGAAATGGGCACACATTTCCATCTAGAAAGTCACTTTGGTAGAAGTGGAATAAACATCTATCAGCCACCCACACCTAACTAAAGTGAGGAGAAATGAGAGAGGAAAAAAATGCAGTTAGGATGCTGTTCTAATTATCTGGACAGAAAAAAAAGAGTCTTGAACTAAATCAGTGGCTCTAGATACTTAAGGAGTAGACAGATTCATAAGCTATATAATAAGAGTTAACACAACTTTGTAATGGAGGGGAAAAGAAAGGAGGAATCAAGGTTTGAAGCTTGGACCATGTGGTCTACTGAAAGGAGAGGAGCAGGTTTGTGGAGCAGGTTTGTGGAAGAACACGATACACTTTTTGTCTGGTTAAAATGGCAATAGAATGCTTTAAAGGAGTTCTCAGAGGAGGCGTCTAAGGGCTCAAGGACAACTGGGTAGTAGGAGTCTGAAACTGTGAAGAATCTGGGTGAGATAAAGATTTGGAGACCAACAAAATCAGGTTCAGTAAAACAGAGGAGAAATATGGAAGATATGTACATATTGACCGAACTGAACCCTGGTTGTTCAAGTTAACAGGTTATAGCAAACACAATTTTAAACAAGTTAGAAAGAATGTTTAAATACTTACTTGGACTTTCACTTCCTGGTGGCTCAAAAGGGGCACAAGAAATGGCACAACCCCTGAATCAATAACCATCTGTATCTGCTCATTACCTCCATCTGTCAGGTATGACAGAGCCCAAACAGTATCTACGAGAATCTACAGGAAGTAAAAAAGAATTACAATTCAGTTATTTTTTTGAATGCTTAAAATACATAACTCAGAGGTGGTAACGTAAAAAGTAATTAAACTATGTTTTAGCTTGGTGGCAAAAGTATCTGCTTACTTGATAAATCTACTAAGCAGCAGAGTACTCTCTCAATGCCTACCTCAGATCAATCACTCTTTACAAAAATGAGACATGGAAGTGTGAGACAACTTCTACCCCAACTTATGCATTTATATATCAGATAGATGAATTTAAAAACAGGCAGAAAAGTTGTTCTCTCTGCCCCGTAAACTGAGTACCTAATAATCACAAGGAAACACTTTATATACAGAACAAGACCATATACCAAGCTGCTTCAAGTCTCGAAGAGCCCAAAAAGATCACCTGTCTATACCAGTGGTTTTCATGCATGTTTAGCAATATAATTACTTGTTTAGGCTATTAAAATAAACAGATAAAAGAATTAAGTTGGCATTTTAACCTTAGGAAATTATTTGCAAAGCCCTTGAAAAAGGTCCCCAAATGAAGAGCACAGAACATAAACCATGACCCATAGCCATCTGATTTTGCAAATAACAAAAAACAAAAGAAAGACTCAGGTTTACTGACTCTCTCAAAGTCAAAGAGGTTATATGTAAGCATAGATCTTATCTCATGTGAAATCCAGAGATGTTTCTTACTAAGGTATGCAAATTAAAGACATTCTGTTGCTTTTAAAATAATGCCACCAGGGGCACCTGGATGGCTCAGGTGGTTAAGCATCCAGCTCGATTTCTGATCCCCAGGGTCATGAGATCAAGCCCTGAGTAGGGCTCTGCACTGAGCATGGAGCCTGCTTAAGATTCTCTCTCTCCCCTCCCCTGTCCTCCCCCACCCCACACCCTCCACCACTCGCACTCATACTCTAAAATAAAAACTAAAAATAAAATAATGCCATCTGAATTAAGTCCATCTACATATCTTTCAAGAAGTATAGAGATCAATAAAAAGAGCAAATAAAACCACATTTAACCCACACCTTCAGCATTACTAGAAGTCAGGGACTACAAATTTCAAATTACCTGTAAGAAGAGAAAAAATTAAAGTCTAGCTTTTGTCTGGACCTCCTGCCCCAGGCCTGTGTAAGATTTCAAAGAAGAGGAGTGGTAAGGAGAGTTAAGTGTTTAAAACTACCCCATATTAGTGGGACAGAGACCATGTAGCCCCAAAAGCCTACAATATATACTATCTGTCCTTTTCAGAAAAAGCTGCTGACACCTTCTTCATTAGATGATGAGCTTCATTCAACTAAGAGATGCTTGAGGAAATAGATCATTACAGATCACAAACAAAAGTGGAAGTAAGAGTAGAACAAAAATTTATAAATGGTATTTATCCTGAAAAAACAGAAATACTGCAACTTCAAGAATGGGACAGAAGGAAGCTGTGCATGAGAGCTGAGCCCACCTACCATTCCACCCCAGCACTAAGGCCTCCCTACTAAAGGGTATCTGCAGATGTGGTGTGTGTGAACAAAGCCTGTCTACTACCCAGTGTGGCAGTAGCAGTTAACAAGACTTAAATAGAAATTGTAGTCACATAACAGAACACCCAAAATGTGCAGGCTTACAAATGAAAACAACTTGTCATACCAGGAACATCTCAAACTCAAAAGGGAAAAGACAGTCAACAGATGTCAATGCTGAGATGACAGAGATATTGAAATTCTCTGACAAAGATTTTAAAGTAACTATCATAAAAATACTTCAGCAAACAATTGTGAACATATTTAAACCAACTAAATATAGGAAATCTCAGCAAAGAAACACGACATAAAGAAGAACCAAACAAATTTTTAAAAAAAGTTTCTGTTTATTTTGAGAGGAAAGAGAGAAAGTACGAGCAGGGGAGGACAGAAAAAGAGGAGAGAGTGAGAATCCCAAGCAGGCTCTGCCTCTCTAGTGCAGAGCCCAACATGAGGTTCAAACTCCCGAGATCATGACTTGAGCCACAGTCAGACTTAACCAACTGATCCACCCTCGTGTGCCCCAAACAGAACATTTTAAACTAAAAAATTCAGTAATCCAAATTTAAAACTCACTGGAAATACTCCCTAGTAAAATGGAGAAAGAAAAAAACAATCAACAAACTCAAAGATCAATACAAATCATCCAATCTCGATAACAGGAAAACAAACATCAAAAAAGATTGCAAAGAGGGGGCTCCTGGGTGGCTCAGTCAGCTAAGGCTAAGTGTCTGAGTCTTTGTTTCAGCTCAGGTCATGATCTCAGGGGTGGTCGGGTGGTCACTGTGGAATCGAGTCCAGCGTCAGCCTCTCTGTCTCTGCCCTTCCCCCACTAGTGCTCTGTCTTTCTCAAAATAAATAAATATTTAAAAAAAGATTGCACAAAACCAATTGAGATACCACCTCACACCAGTCACAGTGGCTAAAATTTACAACTCAGGAAACAAAAGACGTTGGCGAGGATGTGGAGAAAGGGGAACCCCCTTGCACTGTTGGTGGGAATGCAAACTGGTGCAGCCGCTCTGGAAAACAGTATAGAGGTTCCTCAAAAAATTAAAAATAGAACTACCCTACGACCCAGCAATAGTACTACTAGGAATTTATCCAAAGGATACAGGAGTGTTGATTCACAGGGGCCCATGTACCCCAATGTTTATAGCAGTACTTTCAACAACAAATCATGGAAAGAGCCCATATGTCCATCAACTGATGAATGGATAAAGAAGATGCGGTTTATATAGACAATGGAATACTACTTGGCAATGAGAAAGAATGAAATCTTGCCATTTGCAACAGTGTGAATGGAAATGGAGGGTATTATGCTAAGTGAAATATGTCAGTCAAAGAAAGACAAGTATCATATGTTTTCACTCATATGTGGAACTTGAGAAACTTAACAGAAGACCATGGGGGAAGGGAGGGAGAAAAAACAGTTTTAAACAGAGAGGGAGGCAAACCATAAGAGACTCTTTAATACAGAAAACAAACCATAAACGTCGATGGTGGGGGAGAGGGGAAAACGGGTGATGGGCATTGAGGAGGGCACCTGTTGGGATGAGCACTAGGTGTTGTATGTAATCAGTGAATCACGGGAATTGATTCCTGAAACCAAGAGCATAATGTATACACTCTATGTTAGTTCACTTGACGATAA
The DNA here is from genome assembly GCF_023721935.1 of Panthera uncia. Classification (NCBI taxonomy): domain Eukaryota; kingdom Metazoa; phylum Chordata; class Mammalia; order Carnivora; family Felidae; genus Panthera; species Panthera uncia. Next base: position 20,656,607 of record NW_026057576.1, on the reverse strand, counting down.
TGTAAATAAAAAAAAAAAAAAAAATCACAGGGGCGCCTGAGTGGCTCAGTTGGTTAAGAATCCGACTTCAGCTCAGGTCATGATCTCGCAGTCTGTGAGTTTGAGCCCCGCGTTGGGCTCTGTGCTGACAGCTCAGAGCCTGGAGCCTGTTTCAGATTCTGTGTCTCCCTCTCTCTGTCCCTCCCCCGTTCATGCTCTGTCTCAAAAATAAATGTTAAAAAAAATTTTTAAAAATCACAAAGAAATACAGAGAGTTTCAGAGATCTGTAGAACAATAACAGAAGATCTAACATTTCTGTCATCAGAGTCGCAGAAGGAGAGTGAAGCTGAAAAAATATTTTAAGAAATAATGGCAGAAAATATCCTAAATTTGGCAAAAGACATGAGCCTAAAGATTCAAAAATGGGAGGATGAGGCAAGACAAAAGAGAAAACAGAATAAGCTCATCAATTATTGTATAGGTATTAGATACTAGTCAAAAAATACTATCTGCCAAACCAGATAGTAAAAGAAAAGGGCATTATAAAAGGTATAAATAAAAAGGTAATATTAGAACAAAATGAACCTTCTTAAATAACAAAATAAATGAAAAAAAAGCACACCAAATAAAAAATAAAACACACACAAAATATCAAACAAAATGTGACTGAGCTAAAACCAAACATATCAAACAATGTGAACAAGCTTAACTCACCTATAAACCAGAAAAATGTTCTTAAATTGGCTCCCAAAACAGAACCCAACTCTCTGCTGTATACAAGAGACACATCTAAAATTAAGTAATTCAAAAAGGCTAAAAATTAAAAGAATGAACTAAGGTACACCAAGTAAACATTCAGAAAACAGAGGCTATAATCCTGTTAGTAGACCAGAACTTAGGCTAAAAAGCATTACAAAGAACAAATAATGCTGCTTTATAAAGCTAAATCCTACAATTTACAGTAAAGACTGTTATAAAATCTACCCACCAAATAACGCTGCAAACACAATTACAAAGCAGAAACTAAAAGGATGCGAGACAAAAATATAAAAATAAACGAGTAATGTATTTTCACACACGACAGATTTTCAGTATGAGAGAAGTAGATAAAAAATGAGGACACAGATCTTATGAATATATATTGAAATTTATACCTTGCTAATAGATAATATAACTTGCATATGGAGCATAAAAATCATGTTAGGTCCAAAGAAAACATCAATAAATTACATAAAGCAGAAATACTATAAAACTATTCCAATACAAAAAGTTAGATAGACATTAATAAAATAAAAACCAAAAAGACTTCTGTTATGGAAATTTAAGAGCCATATAACAAACAACTCTTGGATGAAAGGGAAAATACCAAAAAAATAAATTTTGAAAAAATTACAAGGAAAACACCACATACTAGAAAATAATGGATGTATGTAAAGCAGTGATCAAAGGAAACTTCATATTCCTACAAATTTACACAACACAACTAAAAGGATGCAAATAAATAAATCCCAAATCAAGAGCTAGAAAAAGAACAGTAAATAGTATATGGAAGCAGAGTTGAAATCTAGATGAAATGAGTAACTTCTTAGGGCAATAGTTAATAAAAACTGATCTCAGAAGACACAGAGAGCTGAAGCAAGTCAATTTCCATAGCAAAGATAGAGAAAATTATCAAGGAACTAACCCCACAAAGTACCAAGACCCAAAAATTTCAAGGGCAAAACTACCAAATCTTCAAAGATGGGAGAGCCCCAATGCTATATATATTGTTTCAGAGCATAAAAAATAAAGGAAGCACAATGTTAATACCTACACTTTAAAAAAGCAATAAAAATATAATATTAATACCTAATAAAGATAGCATAAAGTAAAACCACAGACCCAGTATCACTTATGTGAATACTGGTACAAAAATTCTCAATAAAACATTAGCGAATACGATCCAATACTACACTAAGAAAACAATATATGATAATCAAGTGGAATTATTAAGAAATACAAAGAAGGTTCAATTTTAGAAATATCATTTAGATGTTAGATTAATAGATTTAAGAAAAATCCTGATTATCTCCACAGTCACTGAAAAATTAAACACCCATTCTTAAATTTTTTTTTAATGTTTATTTTTGAGAGAGAGAGAAGAGAGACTACGCATGTACATGTGAGTGGGGGAGGGGTAGAGAGAGAGCTGGAGACACAGAATCCGAAGCAGGCTCCAGGTTCTGAGCTCAAACTCACGAAGTGTGAGATCATGACCTGAGCCGAAGTCAGTCGCCCAACCGACTGAGCCACGCAGGTGCCCCTAAACACTCATTCTTGATGTCAACACTCAAAATAGGATTTTATGGATATTTCCTTAACATAATAAAAAATTTATTAACTCAGGAAAAGGATTTAGATTCAACAAAAGATTGATAAATCTGATTACATAAAAAATAAGTCTGCATGGCAAAATGTATCAAAGACAAAAGACAAATTAGGAGAATATCTGAAATAATGTATCACAAAGAGCTAATATCCTTAATATATACAGAACTTTTAAAACCTAAGGGAAAAAGACCAAAAATCTGATAGAAAAGCAGGCAATAAATACAAACAGGCTACTTACAAAGATATAAAAATGGCCCTTATATATACAACATAATGTCCAACTTCACTAATTAAAAAAAAGAAAGAAAGAAACAAGTGCAAATTAGGGGCACCTGGGTGGCTCAGCTGGTTAAGCATCCAACTTCAGCTCAGGTCACGATCTCACATTTTGTGAGTTTGGGCCCCACATTAAGCTCTGTGCTGATAGCTCAAAACCTGGAGCCTGCTCAAAACCTGGAGTCTGCTTCAGATTCCCTGTCTCCCTCTCTCTCTGCACCTCCCCTGCACCCATTCTGTCTGTCTGTCTCTCAAAAATAAGCATTAAAAATTTTTTTTAAAAAAAGAAATGCAAATTAAAACTGACATACATGGGAATGCAAGCTGGTGCAGCCACTCTGGAAAACAGTATGGAGGTTCCTCAAAAAACTAAAAATAGAACTACCCTACGACCCAGCAATTGCTCTACTAGGCATTTATCCAAAGGATACAGGTGTGATGTTTCGAAGGGACACATGCACCCCCATGTTTATAGCAGCACTGTCAACAATAGCCAAAGTATGGAAAGAGCCTAAATGTCCATCAACTGATGAATGGATAAAGAAATTGTGGTTTATATACACAATGGAATACTACATGGCAATGAGAAAGAATGAAATATGGCCCTTTGTAGCAACGTGGATGGAACTGGAGAGTGTGATGCTAAGTGAAATAAGCCATACAGAGAAAGACAGATACCATATGGTTTCACTCTTATGTGGATCCTGAGAAACGTAACAGAAACCCATGGGGGAGGGGAAGGGAAAAAAAAAAGGGTTAGAGCAGGAGACAGCCAAAGCATAAGAGACTCTTAAAAACTGAGAACAAACTGAGGGTTGATGGGGGTGGGAGGGAGATGAGGGTGAGTGACGGGTATTGAAGAGGGCATCTTTTGGGATGAGCACTGGGTGTTGTATGGAAACCAATTCGACAATAAATTTCATCTATTAAAAAAAAAAAATAGCCAAAGTATGGAAAGAGCCCAAATGTCCATCGAGGGATGAATGGATAAAGAAGATGTGGTGTGTATACACACACACACACACACACACACACACACACACACACACACACACAAAATGGAGTATTACTCGGCAATCAAAAAGAATGAAATCTTGCCACCTGCAACTACGTGGATGGAACTGGAGGGTATTACGCTAAGTGAAATTAGAGAAAGACAAAAATCATATGACTTCACTCATGAGGACTTTAAGAGACAAAACAGATGAATGTAAGGGAAGGGAAACAAAAATAATATAAAAACAGAGAGGGGGACAAAACATATTTTTCTTAAATATGGAGAACAAACTGAAGGTTACTGGAGGGGTTGTGGGAGGGGGGATGGGCTAAATGGGTAAGGGGCACTAAGATATCTACTCCTGAAATCATTGTTGCACTATATGCTAACTAATTTGGATGTAAATTTTAAAAAATAAAAAATAATTTAAAAAAAACCTGACATACAGTTTTTTTACCCATCAGATAGGCAAAATTTTTAAATGTGATAACATATGCTATTGGCAAGGCTATGGAGAAAGTCACTTTCATATGGGTGCTGCTGGAAATATAAAATGGCACAGTCTCTAAGACAAGGAGTTTGGGCAGTATATAAGAAAATTACAATGCATTCATTCTTTGGCCTAGCAATTCCGTTTCTAGGGATTTACTCAAGGGTATTCCAATAATATGAAAATACACGAGAATATTTACTGCTACATTATTTATATTTGAAAATTCAGGAAACAGCCTAAATACCTATCCATAATAGTGTGTCTGAATAAACCATGTTCACAAAATAGTACTAGTTGAGTTGGCCTGTGTTTTAGGAGGCTGCTAAATAAAATGTAACCTTCCCCCCCCCACCTCATGTGGCACCCACTACTAGCAGAAAACCACCTTTTTCTACTATACAGAGGTTTAGAAAAATGAAATATTTAAGGCTTCGAAGCTGAGGTCAGTGAATAATTTTCAGTGGATCTCCATGACAGTATCTTAAAAACTAGTGGGTTCAGCTAAGTCTTAGGCCTCCTGAAACTGCAGGCTCTAGTCTCTCTTTAATTTTGTTTAGTAATATACTGGGTCTTCACTGAAAATTTCATTTGAAAAAAGCTCTAAAAACTTTTAAACTCATAGCACACGATTATCAGGCCACTCTAGCTTCTTCTGTTTTCATCAAAATTTGCAATAAATGTTAAAAAAAAATTTGCTTTTCTCATCTCCATTATCAGGCTAACAGCTGCTCTATGTCTCTGATGTTTATAATTTTACCTTTTGTTAACTCTTCCCATTTGAACTGCTTCTGCTCTTTTATACCTTCTCCTTCTGCCATTCTTTTATTCTTTTTTCTTGGGTTTCCCCTTTTCTTGATTTCTATGCCAGGCTACCTGGATCTTACAGCTATTAATAGTCAATGAGTGTACTCTTTTCCTTCTAGCTAATAATCTGATTAATGATGCTCCAACAAAGTCTTCAGCAACCCTGGTCTACTTTAATTATTTTCCACTATTCATTTCTGTTTTTCTCTGCTACAAAGCTTTAAAAGTTTTTTACTTCAGCCAATATTTCAGGTACTTAAAAACTTCCAGGAAAGCTCATCTCTAGACACACAACAGAAAGCACAAATGCACCCATGCAAAAGACTGACAACTCTACATGGTTAATGTTTTGAAGAAACAATCTTCTTGAAAACTAGTATATGAGTCAAAGGGCAATCTCTTGCAACACAAAGTCTTCCAACAAGACTATGTTCAGCTCAAAGACCTTCAATGGTCTCCACTCCAATAAATGTGCTAACAAATCATGTCCTGCTAGGTACTGTTACTAAAAATGCTATTAACATGTATAGCATTTCCTAGAAGATTAGACGTCTGTGGAATATCTATGAAATGTCAACTTGACACATGCTTCAGAGACAACTAGAGCTGAGTCGAGTTACAAGAATATACTTACATTTAATCCTTATATGCAATAAAGGGTAACTTAGGAGGCCCGAGGTACTCATATTCTATACATTCCAAAGAAAGGACTGGCCCTTGATCAGCAACTTTCAGATAACCTCTGAGTTCTTGGATTATACTGCCTAATGATGTTGTGTACCTCAGATCTTGGGCAAATAAATAGCTATGTAACAATGTGATTTTATGTGAGTACCTCTTTTAGTTTGCTTGAGGTTGTGGGACACACTTGTATCAGTTTGACCTCCGGAAGAGGGTGAAGCCTGAGGTAAGGGCCATCATGCGGGATGTCCATGCCTTTGGGACTGACTCCCAATAAATACCTGCACACCAAAGTTCAGGAGGTTCCTGGTTAGCAGTATTTCATGTGTTCATATGTGTCACACATGACTGCTGGGAAAATAAAGCACTGTCCTTATAACTCTACTGGGAGAGAATAACTGGAAGCTTGCATCTGGTTTCTCCTAAACTCTGCCCTCTGTGCCTTTTGCCTTTGTTGATTTTAATCTTGTGAAATAATAGGAAATATATATTTATATACACATATATATGTGTATATATATACATATACATATACACACACACACGCATATATATATGATATGAACACACACACACATACATATATATGATATGAGTAGCGTATTTATATATAGGTGTCTGTCTGTGATTCCTGGCACAGAAGTCCTAAAACCCGGTAGTTTTTAAAGGGGTAAGAGTACTAGGAGCTTCTCTTGTTCTAGTATTTGCCTTTGACCCTGTCCCTAACATAGAGCTCCTAAACTCTTATAAGCTCCTAAGTGGTAAGAGCACTAGAAACATCTTTTGTTCTACTGAGGCGACTCTGGGTGGGTGCTGGTTGCCAGAAAGACCAAGCCCTAATCAGAAGTTTTGGAGTTTTCAACTCCATGCCTCATCCTCCGGAGAGGGGAGAAGGGCTGGAAATAGAGTTAATAATTGATCATGCCTACATGAGGAAACCTCCATAAAAATTCCAATAGGACAGAGTTCAGTGAGCTTCCAGGTAGGTAAAAATGTCCCCACCAGAAGGGTGGTGGACCCTACCTCCACGAGGACAGAGCTCCTACCCTCAGGGCCCTCCTAGACCTTGCCCTATGTATCTCTTTATCTGGCTGTTCATCTGTATCCTTTATCATCTCCTTTAATAAACTGGCAATTAAAGTGTTACCCTGGCTTCTGTGAGCCACTTTGACAAATTTATCTAATTGAACCCAAGGAAGGGGACTTGTCGGAACTTCCAATCTATAGCCAGCCGTCATAGCACAGGAGATAACCTGGGCTTGCAACTGGCATCTGAAGGGTGCGTGTGTTGGGGTCATCTGGAAGAACTGAGCACTTAACCTGGGACCTGACACTCTCTCCAGATAGACCATGTCACAATCAAATTAAATTGCAGGAAACCCATTTGGTGTCAGAGACTTGCCTGTTGTTGTGGGGAAAACTCCCACACATCTGCTGACCAGAAGTGTCAAGAAGTAAAGTGTTCTGTGTGAGTAATAAAGGAGACACACAGAAGATAAACACACAGCCAGGAAGAACTAGGTCGTTCCCTATGTAGGAAGGAAAAAACTGAGTTTTTCCTAAATGGATCTGTATCCTTTTGTGGTAATAAACTATAAGCATAACAGCTTTTCAGTGATTCTTTCCGGAGATTCACTGAGCCTGAGGGTGGTCTCCGGGATCCCTGACACACTTATCATCAAGTGTCACTAACAATCAAGTCTCTACACATAACCCATCTGCTACAACTGATTAATTTTATTTGTACTAGCAGTAAAATAAGCTAGATTTATATCAAATGTTAGGTAACACTAAAAATTGTCTAGGCATGTCAAGCCATGGACAACTTCAAAAAGGGCAGGAAAACCAAATGCTACAGAATCACTGCAACTGCAAATTAACTTTAAGAAGCATAATAGCCAGAAAGCAATAAACACAGACTAACCTGAATCAGTCCAGATTTCTTCTGTAGTCCTAAGGGTCAATATTTAGCTTTTCTTCTAATGTCCACACCCCAACCCAGCTTCTCCAGCATTCTCACTAATAAATTAGGTCATTCTGGCTGTTTCATTCCTCTGCCTGCTACTATTCTTGTTTTCTGTTGTGCCCTATACCCTAAAACCCAAATTAGAAAGCTGGATATTATCCCTGACTTCCTCTTTTCTTACCACCCACATCAAACCCAGCAAGTTATCATCGAAAAAATTTTCAAGTCTTCTCTTGTCTTCCTAATGTCTGAGCTCTAACACTGGTGCTAATTTTCTGTCATCCATACTACAAAATCACCATTGATTTGTCTTTCCAACCTTACTTTCCCCTTAACTCTACACTCCACTTAATGGTATGAATCATCAATCCAGAACACAAATTAGACCATTATTCTTTGGTCTGCCATCAGCTACATAAAAAGGATATATGGCTCTTAAGGTGGTATACAAGATGCTGTGTGATCCAGAAACTGCTAGATTTCTGCCACATTTCCCCCCAATCTTTGCTTTATAGCTTATTCTTCGATCTCTCTAGTTTTAACAACTCCTTTCCTGGCTCTTTTTCTCTTGCTGCCATTGCTTAAATGTAGAGAGTTTCTTAGAATTCAATTTAGCCCCTTTTCCATATTTTCATGAATCCCTTAAATACAGACAGATCTCAAATCTGTATTGCGTTTTCCTACTTGGACTACTGCTATGGATGAACAACATGGTTCAAGTAAACCAGAATCAATGTGTCTGCCCTACAATAAACTCATTGCCTTCCTCTACCAGTCTCATCCTTTTGCTTTTTACTCCTTCTGATGGTTATGGCATTATTATCCATGAGGACTGCTAAATTAGAAAACAAAGTAATTTTTACTTTTCCTTCACTTTGATCCTTTCCTCTCGAAGTCCTACTTATTTTATCTCTTAACGCTCAAATTTCCCCTCTCTTAGCCATTACTGTCTCTAGTTCAGGCCTTCATCAACTTCTTTAGACTTACTATGATAGCAAAATAGGCCTACTTAACATTCATACCTTCCCCAGTCCAAACCCTGCATAACTTTTCTAAGTTATTTGACCATAACAGATATAAGCACATCATTTCTGTTTAAAAATCTTCAAGGACTCAAAAAAAAAAAAAAAAAAATTTAAGGCACGCCTGGGTGGTTCAGTCGGGTGGGCGTCCAACTTTGGCTCAGGTCATGTTCTCATGGTTTGTGGTTCAAGCCTCACATTGGGCTCTGTGCTGACAGCTCAGAGCCTGGAGCCTGCTTCTGATTCTGTGTCTCCCTCTCTCTGGCCCTCCCCTGCTCACACTCTGTCTCACTCTCTCTCAAAAAAACCAAAACATTAAAAAAAAAATCTTCAAGGACTCTGCACTGATTACAAGATAAAGTCAAAAGTCCTTAACACAGGATTCAAAACCCTGCAACTTAACTCCCCAGCAAATGTGCTGGGTTATTAATTACCTGTGTTCTCCAAACGTCCTAAGTATTCTCTTGAGTCTTTAATATTTTTCTCCTCATATACCTGAAATGACTTTTCAACTTGACAAAATACTACTCATTTTCCATCTGTATATCACTAGACAGATTACTTAGATATCTGCCTCTTACCACATTTGTAAGAGAGAGAAGTTTCACTTAATTTTTATGATATTTTGGACTATGTCACAAATGGACAGTTACTTTAGTTGCAAAAGTATTCCATCCTAAGAGCTTAAAGTTCTAAAATGAACTAGAGAAATGTGGTGCAACATTAGCATAGATGTATCTTCTTCACCCCAATGACAAATTACACACATAATTCTGGCATACACACATTCATATTATGTATGTATGTAAACAAACACAGAATTATAAAAACACAAACATGTAACAAATCAGAAAGAGATCTTAGCTGAAACAAGAGATGTCAAATCGATGCTAGATGAACACTAGAATCAATACCAGATTCATTGAAATTTATTCATTATATTACCCCATGGAAGAGTAACATTTTGCATTACTACATTAAGGAGAGTTTTCAGATTATCTAATAAAAAAACCTGCCAGAATATATACAGGAAATTCTTAAGTAAATCTCAGTAATGACCAAATCATCTAAAAATACCTTTGCATTTAAAATTATACTTGATATTCTTCAATACTATACCTCCAAAGGTTTGGGTCTTCAACACTGTACCTCCAACTGTCTCCTGGGAGACAGTGTGGTTTCACAGAAACCACACAAGATCTGCCATCAGAAGATCTCAGTTGTGTATATCAACTTTGATCCTTATTAGCCCTGCAACTTTGGATAAGTCACTTAATCTTTCCCTGAGGCCCAGTTTTTTACTCAGTAAAATGGTGACAATATCTATTCTATCATAAGATTAAATGAAGGGCGCCTGGGTAGCTCAGTGGGTTAAAGGTCTGACTCTTGATTTCAGCTCAGGGCATAATCTCATGGTCTGTGGGATCGAGCCCCATGTCAAGCTCTGTGCTAACAGTGAGGAGCCTGCTTGGGATTCTCTCTCTTCCTCTCTCTGCCCCTCCCTGGCTCACGCTCTCTAAATAAATTGGGGCGCCTGGGTGGCGCAGTCGGTTAAGCGTCCGACTTCAGCCAGGTCACGATCTTGCGGTCCGTGAGTTCGAGCCCCGCGTCAGGCTCTGGGCTGATGGCTCGGAGCCTGGAGCCTGTTTCCGATTCTGTGTCTCCCTCTCTCTCTGCCCCTCCCCCATTCATGCTCTGTCTCTCTCTGTCCCAAAAATAAATAAAAAACGTTGAAAAAAAAAATAAATAAATAGACAAACAAACATTAACAAAAACAAAACAAAAAGAACCAAATGAGATTTAAAGAAATATGGAGGTGCTTTCTAAATTTTTTTAAATGTTTATTTATTTTTGAGAGAGAGCACAAGTGGGGGAGGGGCAGAGAGAGAGGGACACACAGAATTTGAAGCAGGCTCCAGGCTCTGAGCTGTCAGCACAGAGCCTGCTGCAGGGTTCAAACTCACAAACTGCAAGACCATGACCTGAGCCGAAGTCAGACGCTCAACCGACTAAGCCACCTAGGCACCCCATGAAGGTGCTTTCTAAAGATTTTACCTCTTTATAAATACTGATACTTTAAAATACACTGATAATACAGATACATTACACATGCGAATCTTCTCCAAAGTTAGCATTATTGCTGTCTGGATGATTTAAGATATAAATTTAATATAACCTTAACCCTGTTTCTGAAAAATAGTTATACATTGTGGAAGCTTCACAAGTTAATAAAATATATGCTGACACTTACAAAAGTCTAAAAAAATAAATAACCTTTCCAGTTCCATCAAGAACAAAATCCCAAATCTAAGCTTCTGCTTTACTTACATTTATATCCGTATGGTATATGAGGACACATAATGCTGGCAAAATCTGAGGAAAGAAGATAAACAATAAATAACACAGCGTTGATGAATATGTCTTTGTAAAAATGAATAACTGATACAAAAAACAGTAAATACTATTTGCAGAACAAGAAAAGACAACGTTAAATTTGCTTGAATCTCTATTAGGAAAATGAAAATCTGATAAATTCAATCTGAAAAACCTAAAACATACTTCAGATATCCGATTAAAACTTCCAAATAAACCTGGCAGAGATTAATGTACCTTAAAAGAAAAAACAGTTGTTTTCAGTAACTTTCTTTATGACATATAATGTCAAGTGGAAAGAATGGAGATGAAACTATGCAGTATAGCTCTCTAAAAAAAAAATCTACTTTTTAAGGATTTTATTTTTAAGTAATCTCTATACCCAATGTGGGGCTCAAACTTACAACCCCAAGATGAAGAGTTGCATGCTCCACCGACTCAGCCAGCCAGGCACGCCTAAAGAAAGCTATTCTGAAAACTGTCGTCTCACTTACCTGCCTATGTTTAATAAGCTACTTGAGTCAAATTAAAGTTTCTGGCTCCAGATTTAGTCAAGAAAATAACAACCAGTACAAAGTATACAGTTTGTTGAATTCGGGCCTTACAGATCCTTTTTTTTTTTTTTTTTTTTTTTTTTAAATCTGGGAGGGAAGAGGTAGAATCACACTAAGTACCCTTTCCATAACAGCAAAACGCAGTAGAAGCTGGTGAAAGATATCAATTATAAAGATTCAGAGTTAACATTTTTTGACACAGTTAAGTGATTAAAGGCTGCATAGAATTTTTAAAAACTTAAAATATTCAGATTTATAGATTAAATGTAAATTAAAAATTTTCTACTTTGTTTTAATTAATAAATTTAATACAAAGCATGTCACACATTTAAGAACACTAATTTTACCAGAAATCTAGGGAAATTTCAATTGGATTTAATGTAAATTCATTCAAGAACATATGAATTTAAGTACACCAGGTTTTATCTGCAGCGATCCTTTAATTTTTTTAGCAGTAAACCGACAATGCAATGTAGTAACAAAATTTCTGAGATTTGATTTTCTCCTTTTATATTTTTCTTTTTGAAAGTTTGTTTCCTTTTCATGAAAACGGTCATTAAAAAATAAGAATTAGGGTGGACTAATATTCTTTCAGGTGCCATAAGATACTCAACTTCCATTTCACAGGAGTCAAAAATTAAATATGATATGTTACTTAAAAAATCTCATACCTGCAATGAAATCAGTATATGCATTATTTCATTCCCTGTGCATGAAACTCTAAAGCATAACATAGGGAAAATATACCATCTGGGCTTTGCAATTCTTCATTTACCTCCTGAACTGTCTCCATAGGCGGTGGGGGATCCTTATTCCTGCAGAGATTGACAATGACCCATGTGACGTTCCGAAGGAAGGTGATGGGAATGGAGGGATTGATGAAGGACAGAAGAGGTTTGACAACTCCCAGTGATATGACATAATCTCTACATTGAGGACCATCACCTACAGAAATGAAAATTGTATTTAAAAAAAAATTACATTCAGGATGAGAAAGTCTGAAATGTATGCAATGGCTCATGTTGGGACACTGATGTTCTATGTTTCCTCACCATTAGTCAAGGGCATCAAGTGTTGCTGTTTCTCCAGATTTTGATTTGGAGAACACAAATTTAACCTAAAAATCCTGACAGCAAATTGCATATCTGTTTCAAGAGGTACCATCTTAAGTTTGTACTTATAAGGCAAGAAGATAGTCAACCCACGTTAAAATTAGAGGAAACATAGGATGTAATGGCTATGCCAATGTAGGAAAAAAGTTAATTAAGATTCTTAATTGGAGTCTTTTTAAACCTAAATCCAACTTACCTATAATGTTTCCCAAAGCCCATACTGCTTGTTCACAAACATTCTGATGTGGTGAATGGAGAAGTCTCAAAAAAAGAGGTACGGCATCTACAATAAAGAAAAATAAATACTGGTATTATAAAATGTCAAAGAGTTTATAGATTTCAGACTAAATACATTGACAAAATATACAGAGCTTGGGGGTGCCGGTGTGACTCTGCTCATTAGGCAACCAACTCGATTTTGGCTCAGGTCATGATCTCATGGTTTGCTGAGTTCAATCCTCGCATTGGGCTCTGCACTGGCACAGCAGAGCCTGCTTGGGATTCTCTCTGTCTCTATTTGCCTCTGTCCCGCGCTCTCTTTCTCTCTCTCAAAATAAATAAATAAATAAACATATATATATATATATATATATATATATATAGAGAGAGAGAGAGAGAGAGAGAGAGAGAGAGGGAGGGAGAGAGAGAGAGGGAGAGAGGGAGGGAGGGAGAGGGAGAGAGGGAGGGAGGGAGAGGGAGAG
>NW_026057576.1:20595260-20643178 GCF_023721935.1 Panthera uncia | reverse complement strand
GGGAGAGGGAGAGGGAGAGGGAGAGAGAGCCTGGCACACTATAGTTACCCAATTATAGTTTAATGAATGAATAAATGTGGCATATACCCTTACCCTAAAAAAATTTATTATTTTCCCTTAATAATATTCAATAACACACCTATTGACAATATTTAAAAGTTGTTACATCATTAACTAAAAAAAAAAACATGAAACTTTTCCTGTAATGCATTAAAAAAAAAAACCCTAAACACATAAACTTAGAATATAATACTTTAGTCAATATGATCCCAATCGCTGATATGGGATTAATTAAAGAACTGATTATTCCCGTATCTGGCTTACCTTGAATAATAAAAGAGATTTATCATTATAATCCTTATGCTTACATAATTTACATGTTAACTTAAGTTCTGAAACAATGGTATCATACCCATTCCAGGTGGGAAGCTAAAATAAGCTGGATCATTTTTTCTTAAATTTCAGACAATTGTGTACTACTTACAGTATTTTTTGCTGTATCTCTCTGCACTACCAACACTTAAATTAAAACCAACTCACACTTTTAACAGCTTTATTAAGATATAACTTACCTGCTTAAGTACACAATTCAACGTTTTTTAGCATTTACACAGAGTTGTATAGTTACCATCACAATTTAATTTTACATTTCCATTACCCCCTAAAGAATGCCACACCCACATAGCAGTCCTACTGCCCATTCAGCTTTAGGCAGCCATTTGCTTTCTATCTCTATAGATTTTCATACCCTGGGTATTTTATACAAATGAAATTGTATAATAAGTGGGTTTTTTTTGTGTTTGGCTTTTTTCAATTAGCATAATGTTTTTGAGGTTCATCCTTATATAGCACATACCAGTAGTTCATCCTTTTTAAAAAAAATTATTTATTTAAATCCAAGTTAGTTAACACATAGTGTAATAATCTTTTCAAGAATAGAATTTAGTGATTCACCACTTACATATAACACCCAGCGCTCATTCCAACAAGTGCCCTCCTTATTAATGTCCATCATTCATTTAGCCGACCCCCCTCACCCCCTCTTCTCTCCCCCAACCCTCAGTTTGTTCTCTGTATTTAAGAGTCTCTTATGGTTTGTCTCCCTCTCTGTTTTTATCTTACTTTTCCTCCCCTTCCCCTATGTTCACCTGTTTTATTTCTTAAATTCCACATGAGTGAAATCATATGGCATTTGTCTTTCTCTGACTTATTTAGCTTAGCAATTATGCTAGCTTCATTCTAGTTCCATCCACGTTGTTGCAAATGGTAAAATTTCATTCTTTTTCATCGATGAATAATCCATTACATACACACACACACACACACATCTTCTTTATCCATTCGTCAGTTGATGGACATTTGGGCTCTTTCCATAATCTGGCGATTGTTGATAGTGAGTAGTTCATTCTTTTTTTATTGCTGAATAGTATTCTATTATATAACACATTTTGTTTATCTACTTATATCAGTTAATGGATATTGAGATTATTTCCATGTTTGGGCCACTGTGAGTAAATGTACAACATCTGTGTACAAGTCTTTGTGTGGACATGTTTTCATATCTCTTGGTTCCACCTAGTAGTAGAACTGCTAGGTCATATGATAACTCTATGATTAACCTTTTGATAAACTATTTTCCAAAGAGGCTACACCATTCTACATTCCCACCAGCAGTGTGTGAGGGTTTCAACTGACTCACATTTGTAATTTAACTGATTTTATTTATCACTTCTGCAAACAGAAGACCAGTATCACTTACCAGTATCACAAATAGAAAGTAACCAAAAGATTAAAAACGCAAACAAAATACTGTTACTAAATTGTAGGTACCAATTAATAGGTAGATTGGTAACTAGTAGGTACCTACTAGTCTCTACCGAAAGCCCTAGTCTAAAATCTGCTACCTTTTTGGTACAACTAACATCTAACTGGGAACTTTCTCCTTTGGTATTACCAAAATACCTGAAAGAGAGTAGTATTCTCACTAATTGACACAATGTAACTTATTGCTATATCGTATACTACTTAAAATCATTTTCAGTGCCACCTAAAGCCAGTTAAGTGTTACACGTATTGAGTACTTGGTGACATCTAGTTTTTTTCAAAGTGCTGTTTTGTCTGTTTGGGTCAACACACTAATAATAGCCCATCCTGAGGTGGGCAAAATTTTAAAAATATAGATGTTCCAAGTTAAAAGGCACAAGCTACTCAATACACTGGAGGTACTAGAAATAGAAATTTTAAAACCTGTCGTTAGCAGATAGTCTCTACCCAAAAAGATAAAACTATTCACTTTTTAGTAAACACAATTAAAATTATTTAATGATAGATTAATGATAGCTATGGGAAAGATATCAACCATCAAAATTAACTCCTAAAATTCACTAGTTTAAACATACTGGAAGGTAAAATTCAGTCTTTACAATAAACTCCACATCTTTGCCTTTAAAATTTTTTTTTAAAAGTTTATTTTTGGAGAGAGAGAGAGAGAGAGAGAGACAGAGAGAAATAGAGCGTGAGCAGGGGAGGGGCAGAGAGGGAGACACAGAATCCGAAGCAGGCTCCAGGCTCTGAGCTGTCAGCACAGAGCCCAACATGGGGCTCGAACTCACGAACCGTGAGATCATGGCCTGAGTAGAAGTCTGACACTTAACCAACTGAGCCACCCAGGTGCCCCACCTTGCCTTTATTTTTTTTTTTAAATCCCAGCAAGTAAGGGTGTTAATTTACTTACTAGACTGTACAACAGCTTGAGTCTGTGCAGAAGTTCCTGATGCTATATTAGTTAATGCCCAAGCAGCTTCAAACTGTAATGAAGGACTGTAAAACACAATAAAAAAATCTTTAGACATATAGCTATCACTTAAATTTATGACCCGCAGATCTATACAGTTATCCTTTACCCTGTCCCTTAATTTCACCTTGTTATATCCACCTTGGATATCTCCACCTGACTATCACTGGCTCCCAAAGTCAGTCAATATAAACCTACTTCTTTTTTTTTTTTTTTTCCAATATATGAAGTTTATTGTCAAATTGTAAACTTACTTCTTTAAGTCCAGTGACTGATAGCTGCAACATTTGGCCAGTCATTATTGTCCTTGACTCCTTCCTCTCCCATAAACATCTAATATAAAAGTCATGTCAATTTTACCCTCTAAGTATTTCTTATATTTATAGTACCTCTCTTAAGACCACTGTACTAGTTGAGGCCCTCACCCACTTCACTTGAATCACTGCCACAGCTTCTGTCTTAAAGCTGGGTCCCCATCTGACTCTACTACATGATCTGCTTTACACACTGGAGATATTATTACAAGGCTGCATAATTTTACTGAAAAGATGAGATCATTACAATTTAGAATTGTGACAGAACACCTCACAAAGAAAGTAAAAACTAACCTAGCTTTCCAAAGACAGATAAAGAAAGAAAGGCACTGTCAGCTGGAAATACAAATAAAAGTATCACGGGTGGAATGACCACAACGTGTATGGAGGGCAAGGAGCAGATCCAGAGAGTGGAAGCTAAGAAAATATGTAAAAACATGTAACAGGGGATGAAACTGGAAGGGTAGGTTATCCAAGTGTGTGTCAGTGGACAGAGAGGAGTAGAACTCAAATCCCAAGCTTCAACACTTGGAATTTATTCTATAGACATACTAAGTATAGAGGGCTCCTACAGAGTATAGCAAATAATGTGGTACGTGCATGGTATATAGAATTAGGATAAAAAAGTTAAAGGCTGGTGGACAGACCTGTTGAAAGTAAATTATGTACATCAAGCTAGGATAGATGGCTGTAAGAATATAAATTCCTTTAAACAGAATACCAAGGTGGGAGGAGGTGAGCAAAAACTGAGGAGAGCCAAAGGTCAGGGACTTAGAAGAAAGCTCTATAAGTATCGAAGAAAGAGAGTAAGGTTGTAGTACCAAAGGTTAGAAAAATCCAAGAAGGAAAAAGGTTTTAAGGAGAATAAATGTCAGAGATAGAACAAGCAGTGAGGTCACAAAGACGGGCCAGATAAGAAAATGGAGGAGCAGATAAGAACTATGATGAATTTTGGCAAAAGGCAGGGGATAAAGAGGATATTGGAGGCAGAGAAGAAGCAAATGGACAATAAGATCAAAGATGATGAATTTATGTCATTCTAGGCCAGAAGAAGAAGGGGTTATTATATTAAGCCAGCCCTGGTAGCTTGACAAAATACTAGAAATGAGGGCCTTAAATGAGAAAACAGTGAGATATAAAAAAATAAAATTACAAAGCAGGGAATGTTCTAAGATCTCATTTAAAAAAAAGGAAGAGAAGACATAGAAAAAGAATGAGTCCAATAAGTAAACAATAAATGAACATTTATTGTAAGTTTGATATTGTGTAGTGTTTTGTGTATATCATTTCCATTCCTCACAATCACCTGATTTTTGTAGATGAGGTATCTGAGGCTCAAAAAGCCACTTGAGTTTGGGTCAGTAGCAAACCCCGGATTTAAATCAATGCCTATTTGGCTCCAAGTCTATGGGCTTTTATATGATAACACTATTTCCTATGACAAATCCATAAAATCAGATCCAAACTACTGACAATTTTCTGCTTTTGCTTCAGGTAGTAGTTACAGAGGTCTGTATATATTTTAGCATAATTTTTTGTATATATGCTATTCACAGACACATCCACACAATGAGGCTATGCCAAAGGCTGGAATATAAAGTTAAAAAAAAAAAAAAAGATGAAGAAAGAGAAGATCAAAGGGAAAAAGGGTGTCCCTAAAAATAGAGGTAGAACAGATTGTTTTTTAAATAGCTGATATAAAACTTACTTTTACTTAAATAAATCTTGTTACAGAAAATATGTATGTATGTATAAAGTGAGTGTTAAACATTTTTGGAGGAACGGTTGCAGCATATAATGAAAGGACAAAGAAGTATTTTTAAATAAAAATCCTTAGTGGCTACATTTATCTAGTCAACTGAAAATTCCTTAAGACAACATTTAGCAAAATACACCAAATTTTAGTCTAAATACTCTCAAATGCAAAACTAGCATTTGTTTTAAAATACTTTGTGAAGTTAAAACTCACATTCTTCGCACTTAATTCAAACTGAAGAGGTGTAAGATACAACACACCAAGATATCTCTGAACACTAACAGAAATGGGGCTGTACCTTAAAAGGTACAAAGTAGTGTTTTTTCCTTTCTATTCTGGAAAAGTATAACCTGATTTTTAATCTACTGCAAATAAAAAGCATGACATTAGACAATTAATCATGGTTGGAGTTCTGTTAAAGACTTCACAGAAGATCAGTGGATTAGCTGGAATATTCCCAGGGTAAGAGCCACTCGGTTCTGGAAACCATTCATGTTGACTCAGTCATGAGGTTAATCTATATATAGACTCATAAGCAAAGAGTGACTCAAACACTATTTGGGTTGTTTTAAAATATTACTAAAAACAAAAACAAAATAAATAAAGACTATAAATAAAATATTTGAGGTAAGTTAGAAGAGGCAATAAACAGAAGCTAATATTTTCCTAGAAAATATACACACACTTCAAATAGTAAAAAAAGAAGCACTCTAGGTCTAGTGAATATGATCACAGAATTAGAAAATTACATAAAAATATATAACAAATGAAAAACGTAATAAATGCAAAACCTAAATGAAGCCATTTGTTAAATAATAATCCTAAATTTTCTGGTAAGTGAAAAAAGTGAACAGGGACTCAAATCCATACTTACTTATCATCCCTTTCTAGACATTTGACTAGAATTGGTAAAATCCCAGATTTTATTAGGTCATCAATTGGTGGGTTTCTGTCACTGGATAATAGCTTTCTAGAAAAAGAAATATAAGAAATTAATTGCTATAATTTTCAAACTATGAACAGACACAGCAATGTATTACTTCTAGCAATGTATTACTAAGACACCTATAATAATACTTCCTCTAGACAAATTAGTATTTACCTTGCAGCCTGGACAGCACTTAACTGGACCACTGGGTTATCACTTGTGGCATTCTGTAACATCAAATGTAAATTTTAGAAATTTAAAAAATATCAATTTCCAAATACTTCAAAATGCAAATATTAAATTAATAACATACCTGCAATATAGCTTCTAGTGTTACATTTTGCTTAAAAGAAAAAAAAGACAGTTCAGGGAAGAGTTTATTAGCAAAATCACATTTATTAAATAATCTATTTACTAAAGTTATGAGTTAATATACATTAATTATCATCATAAAATTGATCTTAGATTCAAAATGAAGTTCTCTGATTATAAAATTATTGTAAAAACACTTTAGAACACCAAAGTAACTTACTGCTTTAAAATCAGCATCAACATCTGAATCTTCTAAGCTTTCTTCTTGAGGAACATTTCTTTTTTTCAGTAAGTGTTCATCTCTTTTGTTCTGGATAAGGATAACATGAATTAAATGTGTATACTACAAACCACTGACGGGCCACATTCTGGACTTGGTAACGAAATTAACTGGTAACAGTACAGCTTTCACACACACACACACACACACACACACTTATTAAACATGATAGTTTTGACCAATATCCTGCCTCCCCATCTTTAGTAAAGATTCACATTTGGGAATGCAGTATTACTGTAATAGTCTAGCAAATACATTTCAACTAGCATGCTAGCTTTCATCTACTTACTAAAGCAAGAAGTTGCCTAGATGGGAAAGAGTTTAATGCTCAAATGTTAAGGTCTGTATGCTTGTTGGGAATGTGGGGAAAGGGAATTCATTAGCATAAATGCCACCTACTTGCCAACATCTCATATTTAAATTCTTGCTATCTGGCTTTTACAAACAAAAATTCTCTTCTAGCAAATATATTTCTACATTTTATGGGATTTCAATTGTTTGTAATGGCAGCAACATATGCCATTTCACATATCACTCTGGATAAATCAATCTTCTTTTAAGTTTTTAGTTTGTTTATACAATTAAGTCTAAATAAATTAAAGTCTGAATGACTTCTAAAATCCTTTTCAATTTCTAATTTCAAAGGCTGTACCACCTAGTCTTCAATACAATATTTACAGAAGTGTTTGATTATAACAGAAAGTTACTGAAGAGGTATTAATATTGATGTTAAAATTCAGATCAAATAGAAAGGTAAAACTGGAAATATATGTATATATGAAGTTTTCTGGATTATCTGTACATCTACTTTTGTCCAATGTAAAAGCAAGCATCTTAAACAAACTGAGGCTTATACATATGCTAATATTAGATTACCTACCAACTTCTATTTATATCACAGCATACTTCTTTAGCAACTACTCAATCAATTCTACATCATTTTTAAATTAATGTATTTCACAAATATTAAAATCCATGCACTGATATTTTATAGTCTCAAGTGGCTCTCTACAAAATACTTATTAATTTATAGTGGAAAAACTTGGCAGACAGCATCTTAACCAAGTGGCAAGGGTTAGCATGAGTAAAGAACAAATCCACATTGTGTGCCTTCTGGTCTGATGCACTGAGAAAACACCACTTGTATGGTATTCCTGACCAAAATCCCCACCACAACCACCACAACCACCACCACCACTGGAGGAAAATGAGACAAACCTAAACCTGCCATTCTACAAAAACTAGTCTGTACTCTTAAAAAACGTGTCATGAAAGATAAAAACTGAAGAACTACCAGATTGGATGAGATTGAGAAAACGTGAGAAGTGCAACGTCTAATCCTGGACTGGATCTTAGATTCATAAGCACATTATTAGGAATTAGCAAAATATGAATTAGATCTATGAATCAGTAAATATTTATCTGTGTTCATTTGACAAATGCAATGTGGTTACATAGGAAAGTATATGTTTTTATGAAATATGAACTGACATATTAAGGGTAATGGGGCATTATGCCTGCAACTTAACTGGTTTAAGAAAAAGTGTGTGTATGTGTGTGTAAATGAGAGAGAGAGAGAGAGAGAATAAGGCAAATATAGAAAAAAGCTAACAAACAAGGAAGCTGGGTGCTGAGTGAAGAGTGCACAGTGTTTTTTGTACTACTGCAAATTTGAATTTCACAATTTAAGTTTGACATTGTTTCAAAACTTAAAAGCATCTATGCATTGTACTTCGTGATTTGTAACATGGTTAATTTTAAAATCTTTTATATGGCAATTTTAACATCTCTTGGAATTTATTTAAAAGTTTCCCTAAGTTCATCCCATTCTATTTTTATTGTTTTCTTCTAATTATTTTCCAGTCTGAATAATGAAGCCTCCAAAGGCCTTTCAGGAATTGTACTCTCTCCATTTCTCCAACTCCAACAGGTATTTCAGGCATAAAAGCAATACAAAGCATAAATATAGCTAAAGCCTCTTATATACAACAATGCCTAAAGCAGGGATAGCATTTTATCATGACATATGATGTTTGCAGTCTTTTTTTGGGGGGAGGGGTAAGGAAGCTCATTTCTATACCTAATTTGCTAAGATTTTTTTTCTTTTACCTTTTCAGCCACAAATAGGTGCTTCATTTTATTAAACTGTGCTTCTTTTGCATCTATTGATATTGACATACAATTTTCCCCTTTCATCTGTAATGGGGTAAATTAATTGACTTTCTAATGTTAAACTTAGAACCTTGCAATGTAAAATTTACAAGTTTGCAAGACCTGGGATAAACTGCTCTTGAAATTTTTTTTAATTAAAAAATGTTTTTAATGTTTATTTTTGAGAGAGGAGAGAGACAGAGTGCAGGCAGAGGAGGGGCAGAGAGAGACACACACACACAGAATCTGAAGCAGGTTCCAGGTTCTGAGCTGTCAGCACAGAGCTAGGCGTGGGGCTCGAACTCATGGATGGTGAGATCAAGACCTGAGCTGAAGTCAGATACTTAGCGACTGAGCCACTCAGGAGCCCCTCTTGAAAGTTTAAAGAGTTATTCTTTACTGGATTTAATTTACTAATATTTTATTTAGCATTTTTAAACCTACGTTCATAAGTGAAACTGGCTTATAAGCACCTTTTCTTATGCTGTCTTGGTCACATTCTCAATGTCATGGGTTTGCTAGCTTCACAGAACAAGTTGGGCAGTGTTCCCTCGTTACCTTCTCTAAAATCATTTAATAAGAAATTACCTGTTCTTTGAATGTTTGCTGGAGTTCTGTCTGCAAGATTACCTTTTCTTTTTCAGGAGGTTAGAAGAGGTTAAACATTTTTAGCTACTGAAATAATTTCTTTATTTTTAGAACTATTCAGGTTTTCATTTCTTCTTGAGTTAGCTGGGTAATTTTTTTTTCCAGTAGGAAGTTGGTCATTTCAGCTAAGTTTTCAAATCTATTGGCAAAAAATTACTCATCATCAAATTGTGGCACACTGTCGGCAAAATGGCTGTAATTCCCCCTTCCAATGCCTCTGGATAGTCTGATCCTGCCCCCGCACTGATTCCAGGTATGGCTGTGTGACTTGCTTTGGCAATGGGACATTACTCAAATGTACTTGAAAACTGCTTACACATCTGAGGATGTCCTCTCTTGCTGCCCTTACAATTCTAAAACCACCATGTGAACACTGTGCTAGCCTGCTACAGGATGAGGCTATGTAGAAGGCGACCAAGGTCTCAGCCAATAGCCAGAAAGTTGTGTGAGACCATCTTTAGATCATCTAATCACCAGCTAACCCATCACCAATGAATGAGGGAACCCAGCAAATATCCGCTGAACTGGCCCAGACTAGAAGAACCACTCTGCCAACCCACAAAATTATTAGTTGAATAAGATGGCTATTGTTTTAAGCTACTTGGTTTTGGATTGGTTTATTACACAGCAAAAACTAAGTGATGTACTAATATTTTAAAACCTATGCCACATATACATTAACATGCCTTTTAAATTCCTATTACTATTTGTTCTATATCTCCACTTACTATAAATTTCTCTTGAGAAGTATCTTTTTAACTGTATTCAACAGGCTCTGACGTAATTATTTTTCCTATCGCTCATTTCTAGGTAATCATAATAGCCACTAGGATTTCTGTGATGGTCAAGGTTAGAAGTCCTTCCTTCCTTCCTTTCTTCCTTCCTCCCTCCCTCCCTTCCTTCATTTCTTTCTTTTCACACTATGAGGTTTTTGTAACTATCTTATTCCCAGATTTCTAATTTAACTGTATGGTGATCAGAGAATGTAGTCTGCACAACACTCTGAAATTAACTGATATTTGCCTTATACCAGATGTTCTTGAAGTTTCTCAGTCCACAGGGTAGGCCAAAGGAAATACCTAAATTTTTTTTTAATGTTTATTTATTGTTTTTGAGATAGAGAGACAGCAGGGGAGGGGATGAGAGAAAGGGAGACAGAGAATCCCAAGCAGGCTCTGTAGCTGTCTGTGCAGAGCCCAACATAGGGCTTAAACTCACAACCCTGAGATCATGACCTGAGCTGAAACTAAGAGTTCAGCACGTAACACGTAATGGACTGTGCCACCCGGGTGCACTTAAATGTCCTTTTCAAATAGTTAGGTGCAAACAACTTAATAGTTATTGGCAGGGGACTGAGGGGTTGTGGGGTTGGAGATTGTGTGTGTGTGGGGGGGGGGTAGGGAGGCATATAAATTGAAAGGAAAAAATTTTATTTCACTCTTAAACAAAATATGTGATTAAACAAATGCAGTGAGATCTAATGTTTAAATCATAATCTACCTCAATCAATCCCTAATAGTTCTGTGATATCTAAAAGATGTTAAATGTTGCGATGTTTCCCTTAAAATCTCACAATTTCCCAAATGTCCCTCTGGAGCCCCATGTTGCCTCAGTGCACTTTGGAAATTATAGCTTTATACCATCACAGAGCCATTTTTCAAGGGGTTTTATACATGTTTTTTAGAAAACACTTGCAAATTAAGTTATTTAACTTTTCTTTCCCCTATTAATTGGTGTGTTTATTACTGACAAGAAAATCTACCACAATGATTATGTCTTTAAGAAATTCTGCCTTGTAATTTTGTCAATTTTTGCTTTATATGTATTTGGACATACAGCACAACATTGAGTTGTGACTAACTTGTTCTGTGAGTGTTCCACAAGATAAGCAAACATTTCTAATACATTTTAATTTGGTAAATGAGTAGGGCGTGATGCCAAATGTCATGTGGTCACAACTGAGCCAATGGCTCTTCTCACTCTCTCAGTGTGGGATTGTGGGGAGATCATCTCCCATGCTCGGATGCTTGGTCTCAGGCCACGCTGCTTGGCAGAAATCAGTGATTTTTCAGAACATTGCAAGGTGCCCACAACTGGCACTAGTATATTTTTTGTCACTTCCAAGTACCAATGGACAGTCCTTTGCTTTTCCACCCAAGAGTAAGCTTAGGAATTCTTTGCTTCATTCTAGGTCAGACTGCCTGCAGATATAGACCCTTCTCTCTGCTGCTTATTGCCAGTTACATTAAGTACAGTATATGACAAGAGTTTATTAATACTGTACTGTAGTCAACATCCGTGAGAACATATATAATAGCCCCCATGCAGAAAAAGGTTGAAAAGAAAGGCAGTAAGAAGGAGATGATTACAGTGGAAGTTAAGAATGAAATCACTGAGAAGTACGAACGAAGTATGCGAATGGCCGAAACTGCAAGATTTTATAAGAAGTCTGCATCTGCACCTCGTCTGCAGGGGAGGAGGAGAAAAAGGCGGAGGAAACTCTCACTTCAAATGAGAGTAGAGATGTGTAAAATGTGGGAAACAGTGCAAAATTTTGTAGAAAACCACCACCTGAATAAGGCTATATAAAGCAGTGTGAGCAAAAAACCTGTCTAATAACCATGCGATGTCACATTTCTACAAAATCCTGAAAAGGAGGCAAAAGCAAGTGTCATTGGATAGGTTTCTTGTTATAGTTGCATGAAAAGAAAAATATTCCATTGAGCCAATAGATAGTAGTGATTCTGTTACTTGATAGTGAAAGTCATCTACACAAACCCTCCTGTCTCCCTCACACCAGCCACGAAGGTTTTCAAAGGCAAGTGCAAGTTAATTTGTTTTTAAAGTTATTGTAGTTACTTAGTAAATTGTTTCTTTTATCAAAAATAAAGTAATGAATCCCACATTTGAACTGAAAGCATCCTAAGTAAGCCAAAATATCCTAGGGCATGAAAATCATACATTACTCTTAATAAAAACTATGTATAAGCCAAGAAAACATAATCCCTGGGCAGGTTTCTGGTGATTTAATTAAGCATTAAAGGGAGCTTCATCAAACCAGTAACTTAAACTGTCCCTTTACTTGACAATCTAGAGATTTTTACCCTCTTAAGACATTGTACTACAATAAATTCAGCATCCATAAAAGGCATCTCTTTCATCAAGTGGAGGGGAGCTCAAAAGATATGGGAACGACCCTAGTTTCAACACCTACTTTATGTTCAATCAATCTCTCTCTCACACACACACACAAACACATGATCCATTTTTAAAGTTCCTTTAAAAACCTATTATTAATCTATTACCCAACTATATATTTAACCTATTTAGACTTTGTTTTCTGACTATTAGGGTTGAACTACAGGGAATGGCCACTTTGTATGTTAAAAAGGTTATTTATGGGCAATTTCTTAAGACTCACCTAGTATTTTCTGAGTTAACAAATTCTATACATTGATGTCTATATAAAGTTCTTTTTCATTCCCAAATTTCTCTCTTCATCTTGAAAAAGTACATTCTATATCTAAATTCTATACCTAAATCTGTGGAATAAGCAATCACTTTTTTTTTTTAAGTTTATTTTCAGAGAGAGACAGAGAGAGAGAGAGAGAGAGAGAGAGAGAGAGAGAATCCCAAGCAAGCTCCACACTGTCAGTACAGAGCCCAATGCAGGATTCAAACTCAAACTGCTGGATCATGACCTGAAGCGAAGCCAGACACTTAACTGACTGAGACATCCTCAGCAATCACTTCTTAAACACGTTATGAAAAAAATATCTATCAGCCCCACTTTGAATGCAACAGAATTAAATTTGTTTTTATCCAGCAATACATTCATTGTGTTAAATTCTTATCTAGCTTTAGTTCCTGTAAAATTAAAAATAAAATTACTTTTATTTCACACAGCAGTAAATGAAGATACAGAGAACCTGGATAAATTAAATTATATACCTAGGAAATATCAGATAAGATTTGAACCCAGGTTGTGGCTGGTTACAGAGCTGTTTCTTAGATATATTTTACTACTTGCTTTTATTTATTTATTTATTTTTTATCTAAAGGCTTCTAAAGAATAGGAAAAAATGCCCACAAGATAAGACCTTCTCTTCAATATTAGCATTTATGAAATGATACTACTGCTGTGCAGACATAAGGATAGTCACCCACAAGTTTTATATGTTATATTTACATTTTGGCCACTCTGCTCAGTGTATTATACTCTGATTAATTTCTTTTAAACCAAAACACTACTGGTTCATCAATCAGGTAAAAATCTGACAACATACCAGAAATTATTTTTCCTGAAGGATCACTTAGCTAATCTTATCAAACAACTGCTGCTTTCTTTTGGATTCTCATTTATTAATTCAAAGTTTTACATATGATCATTTCAACAGACATTGGAAAAGCATTTGACGAAAGTACAACATCCATTCATGACCAAAAACCCTCAACAAAGTAGGTTTAGAGGAAACATAATAAAGTCCATTTATGAAAAACCTACAGCTAACATTATCCTTAATAGGAAAAAACTGAGAGCTTTTCCTCTAAGGTCAGGAACAAGACAGGGATGTGTCCACTCTACCCACTTTCATTCAACATAGTGCTGCAAGTCCTAGGCACAGCAATCAGACAACAAAAAGAAATACAAGGCATCCAAACTGGTGAGGAAGAAGTAAAACTCTCACTCTTTGCAGATGAATGATACTCTGTATGGAAAATCTGAAAGATTCTACCAAAAAACTGTGAAAACTGGCAAATGACTCAGTAAAGTGGCAGGATACATAATCAACATACAGAAATCTGTTGCATTTCTATATACGAACAATGAAGCAGCAGAAAGAGAAATTAAGAAAAAACTCTCAGTTACAGCTGCACCCAAAATAACAAGATACCGAGGAATACACCTAACGAAAGAGGTGAAACACTGGTACTCTGAAAACTGTAAAAACACTGAAGAAAGAAACTGAAGGAGGGGCACCTGGGTGGCTCAGTCGGTTGAGTGTCCGACTTTGGCTCAGGTCACGATCTCAGTTTGTGAGTTCGAGCCCCGCGTCAGGCTCCGTGCTGACAGTTCAGAGCCTGGAGCCTGCTTTGGATTCTTTTTCTTTCTCTCTCTCTCCCTCTCTCTCTCTCTCTCTCCCCCCTCACCTGCTAGTGCTCTGTTTCTCTCAAAAATAAACATTAAAAAAAAAAAAACAACAAAATGCCAATAGCATCTTTCACACAACTAGAACAAACAATTCTAAAATTTGTATGGAACCACAAAAGACCCCAAATAGTCAAAGTAATCTTGAAAAAGAAAGGCAAAGCTGGAGGCATCACAATTCCAGACTTCAAGTTGTATTATAATGCTGTAGTCATCAAGACATTACGGTACTGGCACAAAAATAGACATATAGGTCAACAGAAGAGAATAGAAAACCCAGTAATAAACCCACAACTATATGGTCAATTAATCTTTGACAAGGCAGGAAAGAATATCCAATGGGAAAAGGACAGTCTCTTCAACAAATGGTGCTGGGAAACTTGGACAGTAACATGCAAAAGAAACTGGATCACTTTCTTCACCAAACACAAAAATAAATGCAAAATGGGTTAAAGGCCTAAATATGAGAACTGAAACCATAAGAATCCTAGAAGAGAACACAGGCAATAACCTCTTTGACATCAGCTATAAAAGCTTTTTTCTAATATGTCTCCTGAGGCAAGGGAAACAAAAGCAAAAATAAACCTATTGGGCCTACATCAAAATAAAAACTTCCACATAGTGAAGAAAACAATCAAGACTAAAAGGCAACCTACATACAGAATGGGAGAAGATATTTGTAAATGACATATTCAAAATATACAAAGAATTTACAAAACTCAATACCCCCAAGATAAATAATCCAATTAAAAAATGGGCAGGGGCGCCTGGGTGGCTCAGTAGGTTGAGCGTCCAACTTCGACTCAGGTCATGATCTCGCACTCTGTGAGTTCAGGCCCCGTGTCGGGCTCTGTGCTGACAGCTCAGAGCCTGGAGCCTACTTCGAATTCTGGGTCTCCTTCTCTCTGCCCCTTCCCCACTCATGCTCTGTCTCTCTCTCTCTCTCTCTCTCTCTCTCACTCTCTCTCTCTCTCTCCTCTCTGTCAAAAATAAATAAACATTAAAAAAAAAATTTTTTTTTAAATGGGCAGAAGACATAAACAGACATTTCTCCAAAGACAAAAGTATGGTCAACAGACACACGAAAAGGTGCTCGTCATCATTTATCATCAGGGAAATGCAAATCAAAACTTCAATGAGATATCACCTCACCCTGTTGAAATGGCTAAAATAAAAAACACAAAAAG
The DNA here is from genome assembly GCF_023721935.1 of Panthera uncia. Classification (NCBI taxonomy): domain Eukaryota; kingdom Metazoa; phylum Chordata; class Mammalia; order Carnivora; family Felidae; genus Panthera; species Panthera uncia. Next base: position 20,627,659 of record NW_026057576.1, on the reverse strand, counting down.
AACAAGTGTTAGTAAGGAGGTGGAGAAAAAGGAACCCTTGTGCACTGTCAATGGGAATGAGAACTGGTATAGCCACTCTGGAAAACAGTATGGAGTTTCCTCAAGAAACTATAAATAGATCTACCCTATAATCCAGCAATCACGCTAGAGGGTATTTACCTAAAGAATACAAAAACACTAATTCAAAGGGATATGTGGAACTCACCGTTTATCACAGAGTTATTTACAATAGCCAAGATATGGAAACAGCCCAAATGTCCATTGATTGATGAATGGATAAAGAAGATACAGTATATGTATATATTATTCAGGCCTAAAAAGAATGAAGTCTTCCCATTTACAATGACATGGATGGAGCCAGAGAGTATTATGCTAAGCGAAATAATTCAGAGAAAGACAAATACCATTATGATTTCCCTCATATGGTTTCATTTATAAAACAAATGAGCAAGAAGAAAAAAAGGAGACAGACAAACCAAGAAACAGACTCTTAATTATAGAGAACAAACTGATGGGTACCAGAGGGGAGGTGGAGAGGTGGAGGGGTTAAATAGGTGATGGGGATTAAGGACTGCACTTGTGATGAGCATTCAGTTGTATGGAAGTGTTGAACCACTATACTGTACACCTGAAAGTTGTACAGTTTTACAACAGAAAGGTGTACATACACCTGAAAGTTAACTATATGTTAACTAACTGGAATTAAAAGAAAAAAGAAAAAAACTAATTCAGCATTAAAACCAATAACAGCATTTCATTAAGTTTTGACTGAGATAATTGTAAATTTGAATGCAGTTGTAAGAAATAATGCAGAAATCTCTAGCTCAGGTTCTCTTAATTAACATTTTGCAGAACTACAGTATAATATCACAACCAAGACATTGACACTGATATAATCCCTTGATCTTACTCAGATTTCCTGTCTTACTTGCATTCACTGTATGAATGTTTTAAGTGTATTAAATCTATACAGTTTTATCACCTACATGATTTTATCACCTATCCATGATTTTAGTCAAAATACTGAACAGTTCCAAAAACAGAAGATGCCCTCCTGTTGCCTTTTTTTTTTTTAATTTTTTTTTTTTAACGTTTATTTTATTTTTGAGACAGGGAGAGACAGCATGAACGGGGGAGGGTCAGAGAGAGAGGGAGACACAGAATCGGAAGCAGGCTCCAGGCTCTGAGCTGTCAGCACAGAGCCTGACGGGGGGTCGAACTCACAGATCGTGAAATCATGCATGACCTGAGCGGAAGTCGGATGCTTAACCGACTGAGCCACCCAGGCACCCCTCCTGTTGCCTTTTTATAAGCAAACAACCCCCCTCTCCCTGTAACCCTTGGCAACCACTAATCTGTCCTTCATTCCTAAAATTCTGTCACTTCAAAAATGTTATATAAACGGAATCACACAGTATATAACCTTTTTGTGATGGGCTTTCTTTTGCCCAGCATAATTCCCTAAATATTTGTATAAGTTGTTGCATCTATTAACAGCTTGTTCCTTTTAATTGCGGAATGGCATTTCATGGCAAAGACATGCTAAAGTTTAACGAATTACCCTTTAAAGACATCTGGGTTGGTCCCAGGTTATGGCTATTCCAAAATAAAGCTGTTACAAACATTCATGTACAGGTTTTGTATGAATACCAGTTTTCATATCTCTGGAATAAATGAGTAGGAGTATAACTGGTGGTTATATAGTAGCTACATGTTTTCCAGAGTGATTATACCATTCCACATTCTCATCAGCAACATAGGATTTAACCAATTTATCTGCATCTTCACTAGCTTTTCATGTTGTCATTATTGTTTACTTTAGTCATTCTGATAGATGCTTGCTTAGTTGGTTTTAATCCATAGTTCTCTGATGGCTAATCATGTATTAATAATCATCATCATAGTAAGTACCATCTGTATATATCCTTCACTGAAATATCTCTTCCATCTTTACCCATTTTCTAATTAGATTCTTTTTTGTTTTGTTTTTTGATTTTTTTAATATTAACCTTTAAGAGTTCATTATATATGCTAGATACTAGTCCTGTATTGGATGTGTGGTTGTCTTCTTGCCTCTAGTTTTGATTTTCATCTTCTTCACATGGGTTTTCACAGAATAAAATTTTTTAATTTGTTAAGCTCCAACTTTCTTTTTATGGATTATGCCTTGTGGTCAACTATAAAAACTCTTCGCCTGGCTCTGGATCCTGAAATTTTCCCTCCATTTATAGTTTCATGTTTTACATTTAAATCTAGGATCCATTTTGTGTTTTTGTATAGGTGTGACGACAATTAGGTTGAGGTTATTTATTTATTTATTTTTGCTCATGAATTTCCAACTGTTCTAGTACCATTTGCTAAAAACGATATTCTTCCTCCACTGAATTGGTTTCGCACCTGCCAAAAGTAACTTGAGTGTATTTGTGTGGATTTGTTTCTGGGTTTTACCTTCTGTTCCATTGATAAATGTGTCCAAGAGCCTTAATATTGGGTAGAGCAATTGCTCCTATGTTATTCTTTGTCAGGATTATTTTAGGTTTCTAGAGTCTGTGCCTTTCCATATACATTTCCGAATAAGCCGGTCTGTGTCTACAAAAAGACTTTGGTGGGATTTTAATAAAAACTCTATTAAACCAACAGATCAGAGAATAGGCATCTTTACTATGATGAATTTTCCAGTTCATGACCACAGTATACATCTCTCCATTTACTTAAGTCTTACTTGATTTCTTCCATCAGCATTTTATAATATTCAGCATACATATCCTGTACATGTTTTGTTAATGTATAACAAAGTATTTTATTTTCTTCAGAGTGGCAATAAATGGTATTGTGTTTTTAATTTTGGTTTCTGCATGTTCATTGTTAGCATACATAAGTGATAGACTTTTATGTGTTAATCTTGTTTCTGTGACTTTGCTGAACTCAATTATTAATTCTAGGAGCTTTTTTGCAGATTCTGTATTAAATAAGAGCAGTAAGAATAGGCATCCTGCCTTGTTCTCAGATCTTAGGGGGAAACCATTCAGTCTTTTCACCATTAAGTATGATGTTAGCTGTAGGTTTTTTTGCAGATGTTCTTTATCAAGTTGGTCAAGTTCTAGGGGCACCTGGGTGGCTCAGTCGGTTAAGCATCCAACTTTGGCTCAGGTCATGATCTCATGGTTCACGAGTTCGAACTCTACGTTGGGCTCTTTGCCGACAGCCTGAAGGCTGGAGCCTGCTTCAGATTCTGTGTCTCCCTCTCTCTCTGCCCTTCCCCAGCTTGTGCTCTCTTTTAAAAATAAAAAATAAAATTAAAAAAAAGTTAAGCAAGTTCTATCTGCAATGTGTCAAAAGTTTTATCAAGAATGAGTGTTGGATTTTGTCAAATGCTTTTTCTGTATCAACTGATATGATAATATAAATTTTCTTTATTATCTTGTTAATATAGGGAACTTAGGGTATTTTTTAAAAAGATATTTTACTACAAGGTCAAACAAAACAATTGCACTGTATCTGATTAGTCAAAGTATGGCATTTTGGTGGTGGTTTTCATTATGTTAAGAACTTAACGTGCCCACCCCCAGATCTAATCACAATAAAATCCTATGGGATATCTGACAAATCACCAAGAGAAGATTATATAAAGTTTAATATAATTTGCCAAAGTTAAAAATGCCACTGATAGGCTTTGGATGAATTTTCAACTCATGAGGCATTATTCACTGAACAAACATTTATATTGAGAGGCATTACAGCATAATGGTTAAGAGCTTTCCCATTTATCAGTTGTGTGATTTTAGGCAAGTTATTTAATTCCTATGTGACTCTGTTTACAACATGATCTAAAACAGAAGTACAGACCTCTGTGTAAGTGTTGATGCATAAATACCTAATTAAATAGGAAAGTAAAATATCAAGGAGGTAAAGGCAAAAAAGTTCAGACAAAAAAAATTTGAGGCCAGTAGAACAGTACATATTAATAACTGGAATTCATCTTTAAGCTGACAGAGCAGTATCAGTGTTATTCAAAGTACAGTCCTTAGGGGCGCCTGGGTGGCTCAGTCGGTTAAGCATCCGACTTCAGCCCAGGTCATGATCTCACAGTTCGTGGGTTCGAGCCCTGCGTCGGGCTCTGTGCTGATAGCTCAGAGCCTGGAGCCTGTTTCAGATTCTGTGTCTCCCTCTCTCTCTGCCCCTCCCCTGTTCACACTCTGTCTCTGTCTCAAGAATAAATAAACATAAAAAAACAAAGTACAGTCCTTGGACTGGCTAAGATTTTCTCAAACTCTGTGTTACAGGTCTGCCCCAAAATACAGAGATTTTGTCAGAAATCGATTGTCAAACTATACACATTGTTTATTTACATTATTTATTTATTTATTTAGGCAGAAAGATTTTTTTGGAAAAGGAAGTCAGTCCCTTATTTAGTATTTTGACATAAGCTCCCTAACTTGTCACAGATTAGGACTTTTGAGTAGCACTGCTCTGTAGCTATCGTATTTTTTCTTGAAAATTCAATAAATTATTTAAATACACAGAAAATTTTAAGATATCATAACCAATTTCATTCTTGAAAATTAGCATTTAATGAGTACAAACTATTGGTCCAGAATTTGACTAGGCATTTAGGGATAGGCTGGGAGAGAGATTTGGGAGTACTAGCAGTGGGGGACTGTGGTTATTACCTTCACTTAAGATGATTACAATCTAATAAAAATAGAGCTCATCTATGAAACTCTGGAAACTAGCTTTCTTGTATTAACAAGAATCTCAATGTCATTAACGACAATGCTGTGATCTTCTCCTTAATGGAGGTATAGAGATAGCAAGGCTAGAAGTAGACAGACACTCTGACCATAAAGAATAAAGGAATCTTCTCTTGAAAGGCTCTCCATACCTCTACAGAATGGTATCAAAATCAATTAAGCTTTGTTTGAAGTTTAGGCTTTGTTTCAGGAACTGTTCATATTCTGGGGCTTACTCAGGGAATTCTGAAATGTGAAGTAAGGAAATTTCTTGAGATTTCCTTAGTTAATTTCATTTTTGGTCCTTCTATAAGAATTTCTAGGAACTAATTCTAGTAACCGGAAAGGAATAATGTTATTTAGGAATAAAAAGAATAACAGGACTCTAAGGCAAACAAAGTGGATATTAAAAGATGTACTGTGACAAGCAAGAAATTTTAATTCTATAAATTAAATACAGAAGACAGTACAACTATAGAAGAAGGAACAAACAACCAAATATTAAGAAAAGTGAATAGCTTAAATTAATAAGCATATTTGAAGGGCTAAAAAGCTTAAAACGAGAGGAGGATTCTGAATAATACCAGGACAAATATAAAAGTTTTGAGTTGTATTCCAAGCATGAAAATTGAAGGGAAAGTAAAGGCCACATCTGGGGATAGCTGGTATAATGTTAACAGATGTTTTATTCCTACCATTCCTACTGTCTCTATTAAGAAGAATGATCTTCACATGATGAATGAAAAACCAGACACAAAAGGACACTTACTGTTCTATTTACATAAAGCTCAAACTATGCAAAATAATCTATAATATTAAATATCAGGATAATGGTTACCTTTGGGGGAAAGGAGTAACTGGGAAGGAGCCCTGGAATACAAGTAATGTTCTTTCTTGATCTAGAAGCTTATTATACAGATAACTGTATAACAGTTCACTTTGTGAAAACTCATCAAGCTTAAGATGTGTTGACTTTTTTTTTATTAAAAAAAAATTTTTTTTAATGTTTTATTTATTTTTAAGACAGAGAGAGACAGAGTATGAGTGGGGATGGGGCAGAGAGAGAGGGAGACACAGAATCTGAAGCAGTCTCCAGGCCGTGAGCTGTCAGCACAGAGCCCGATGCGGGGCTCAAACTCACGAACTGTGAGATCATGACCTGAGCCGAAGTCGGACGCTCAACCAACTGAGCCACCCGGGTGCCCCTGACTTTTTTCTATGTATGTTATATGCTAATAAAAAGTTTAAAAGAAAAAAAAAAGGAGCTAGGTACAAAGTGTTAAGGCTGGCAAGGAGCCTACCTCACTCTTTATTTAGCTAGTTGACTTCTCTGGTCCAAATGAACCAAGGATGTGAAAAAACTTGAAAATATGATTGCCAAATCACTGTTGTTAATTGGTAAGTATCTTTGAAGAGGTTAAGGAGTTGAAAGAACACTGGATTTAGCAAGCATTTTTCAATTGTAATAAAGATTGGGGGGGAGGGGTTGCAGGAGAATGAATTTCAGTAACTATATACTATTTATGAGCATAAAACATTGATGCTGGGTAAAAATTCATGACCCAAAATGGGTATTAAATAAATACATATTAAGTACATAAATGCACAGGTCTATTTAGTTTTTTTTTTTTTAATTTTTTTTTTTAACGTTTTATTTATTTTTGAGACAGAGAGAGACAGAGCATGAACGGGGGAGGGGCAGAGAGAGAGAGGGAGACCCAGAATCAGAAGCAAGCTCCAGGCTCTGAGCCATCAGCCCAGAGCCCAACGCGGGGCTCGAACTCGCAGACCGCGAGATCGTGACCTGAGCCGAAGTCGGAGGCTTAACCGACTGAGCCACCCAGGCGCCCCGGGGTCTATTTAGTTTTAGTGACTGGGAGAGTGTTACTCTCAGAATCAAGACCTTCCTTCTCTCTAAAACTGAAAAATTTTAAGATGATAATTTTAATTTAGGAATTTCAGGAGTGAAGAAAAGGATCTAACCTAAAACAAACACAAAGATTTGAATATAAGTTCCAAAATATATTTTTTTAAATGTACACATAATATAGAGAACTAGTTATGTATATATTTTTTTACGTTTTTATTTTATTTATTTATTTCGAGACAGAGATGGCACAAGTGGGGAAGGGGAGAGAGAGAGAGGGAATCCCAAGCAGGCTCCTCATTGTCAGCACAGTATCCAATGCAGGGCTCATACTCATGATCCTGAGCCAAAACCAAGAGTTAGATGCTTAACCAACTAACCTACCTAGGCGCCCAATTATGTGTATTTTCTTGATTGACAACTGAAATATTTGCTTCAAATAAAATGTGCTTGCATGAAAACACAGTATCATAAAGGTAACTCTAAAGTCCTCCAAAAAAAATAGATGAAAATACAATATAGTTTAACAGCAGTTGCATTTAATTGGTAAGATATAAGGTTATTCTACTTTTATTTTTCTAAAGAATCTTGAACAAATATGTTTAACTTTTATACAAAGAAGGTGGAGGAATCCTGTCTGGCACATAGCCTAAAAAAAAGAGGGTATTAAGGAAAAACCCACAAGAGTGTCTAATTTCATCAGATGTGACAATTTCAATGTTGGTATTAAAGTACTTCACACAGTACATAGCACCTCAATAAATGAAAGCTTTCAATATATACCATTATAAACTATTTAATGATGTATATGCTGTGTGGTTTAGGGTTGATCACTAATTTGCACAGTATTTTCATTATTCAAGTCATACAGAATTTAAAAAATCAGAAAAATCTCCTATTTACTTTCTGTTTCTGTTACTTTACTTTCTTACCTTTCGCAGTTCAACCGTCACTTCATTTCGGTGTCTTCGCATTGTCTAAAAAGAAAAATAAAGAATATATAAGTACCTAAATATTGACACTGCTAGTAGATACGTTAAGGTCTTAGGCATTTAATATTTAAAAAATTTTTAGAAGTAATTGCTCTTTAAGGGTTAAGGATTGGTCAGTTTTAGACTCTGAATGAACTATAGGAGGTTAAAAAGCCAAAACTCCTGTCTATTTTACTGGATATCTGTTGGTTAATTTGGGGGGGAACATGAGGTGGGGCTTGGCTGCCTAGAATCCATTCCCCTTTCCTAACTGCACCCAGGTTTCTCTGTGGAATTATATATCCTCTGCTGTAGACTGCCCTGATGGAACTGCCTATTAAAGTATCTCACTCTGTCCTCGTTTTGAATAGGGCATGAGACCAAAACCATGCCAGCAGAACTCTCTCCCTCATAACTCTGAACCCTGAGCAAAGCGGAAAGGAAAAAAAAAAGAGTAGGTTCTATTCCCAGTTCTCAGGTGTTGCTACTCATTCTATGAACTACCCATATGTTTCCAAAAAATTGTTTTTCCTTAAATCAGCCAGAGTTGGTTTTTGTTGTTTACAACCAATGAAATCTATCTCAAATGATTCATGTTTTAAAAAAGTAAAGAACTCATTGTCATGGCCTTAAAACCACATAAAAAGGAAAATAAATTTGGGATAGATATTTTGTATCAAAAGGCAAACAAGTATCCTTTTTTTTTTTTTAATGTTTATTTGTTTTGAGAGAGAGAGCACACAGACAGGAGAAGGGCAGAGAAAAAGGGAGAGAGAATCCCAAGCAGGCTCCATGTTGACATGGGGCTCAATCTCAGAACCATGAGGTCATGACCTGAGACGAAATCAAGAATCGGAACGGATTGAGCCACCCAGGTGCCCCCAAAGAAGTATCCTTCGAAGTTTACTGAGAGGCTCCATCAGCCATGTCTTATCAGGAATGACTGAAATGATTAGATATCCCCTCTCTCCCTTGATACGCTGATACAATGAATTATTTTATTACATATGTAAGTATGTAAAATCCTTACAGTTTTGGAATAAAGGCTACATAAAGGTTACATGGTCATGGTATATTATTATTTTAATATATTGCCAGACTCAGTATACTACTATTTTATTTGATAATTCTTTTGTATGGTATCGCTGTCAAGTTTTCTTAAATTGCAGTGATAAATTCTCCTTTGGGGAGAAACCCCATGAAAATCAAATTATAAAGTTTGCTAAATATACCGAAATATTAATCTAAACTTATGCTTAAATATAGATATATATTAAATGTAAACAAAACTGCCAAACAAAATTCAAATTAGTAGCATTCATTTAATGTAATGAAATGATGTACTGATAAAATTATTATCACTATTAGGGTTCAACAGTAGAAAGACAGCCTTGAATCTAATTCTATACTATGTTTCTGTGTTTTGACTTTAATACTATTAATACAGAGACTGCTTAATACACAGACTGCTTCATATATTCATCATAAAGAATGGTAATAAATGTTGAGCAATCTTCAAATACTAATATTAATTTGATAACTCTAAATTGTCTTGATTCACTGAAGATTAGAACTATACTGCTGTTAAAATTTATTTGCCCACATGAATATCTAATTCAACTGTTACTGGAACTGAGAAGAAAAAAATATCTTTTTTTTTTTTTTAATTGGTTTCAGGAGTAGAATTTAGTGCTTATCACAAGTGCCCGCCTTAATGCCCATCACCCAATTAGCCTACTTCCCCCTACCTACCTCCTCTCCAGCAACCCTTGGTTTGTTGTCTATAATTAAGAATGTCTATGGTTTGCCTCCCTGTTTTTATCTTATTTTATTAGAAAAAAATATTTTAATTGCAATAACAACTACACTTGTTTATGAACTGTTATGATAGGAATACAACAAAAAAGATCCAGGCAACATATCCCTTAAAAAATATGATCAAGTTAATGCTATATTGTAATTCACATCAAAATACTTCAGGATCCATAGGAGTAGTGAGTCAACTTCTGAAGTTCCCTAAATTAAGAATCCACACTTCACAGTGGGTTAGCTAGCATTTAAAGCACCCATATCAGAAGTTAGCTCCCAGTTAATAAGTGCTTCGAATACCAACATCTGAATTTAGGGAGTGGTTTGTTAATTAGTATAAAAGAGATATTGGAAATAGCATTTTATTGCCAAAATGGAATTGTTCAAGATATACAGACTGGTTAGGAATGTTGTGTAGGTGCCTTGATTCTTACTTGTTTGCAGTTTAAGAATCTGGAAAGCCCTGCAGTCTGTCTTCAGAGAGGTTTTTGAATCCCTTTGATCCTATATCCCACACCTTCTAGGAGGATTTTGTCACCTAACCCTAATCAGTTCTTTATGGTGTATGCTTAAAGATGGAAGTTTTACTGCAAGGTGGTAACTGCTTGCTAATACGTGTTTGTGTAAGTGGCAGAATTCTAAAGCTTGTTTTATTATAATGTAACACACTGGTAGTAAAATTTCTAAGGAAAATACATATATTATCTCACCTATCTCTAATAGTTAAACGCCTCCTACTCATCCAAAAGAACCATATGTATGTAAAATAGCCAAATGGCTTAGGTCAGTTAGCCACAGGTACTGACTACTATGTACACGATGAAAGTACCATTGAGTTAGTCATGACTTGTTCCGTTCTCTGAATTACAGAAGAGGCTCCACTTTGGGCCTCTTTCTTTCATTCTTCTGAAGCTGATGGCATCTACTCTCATGTCTTCAATTTCTGTTTGATGACCACTCTCAAAATATCTATCTTTAGCTCAACCCTCTTGCCTGAGCTCCAATCTGTAAGAGTAATATTCACTCACTCAACAAAAATTTACTGAATTCATCTAAAATGCACCAGGCAATATGCCTGCAACCAGGACAAGTACAGAATTTACAGTCTAGTACAGTGGTCAGCAAACTAGAGCCTATGGCCCAAATCTGATTGCTGTCTGTTTTTTTGTAGGGCCCAACAGGAATGGTTTTATACTTTTAAGTGGTTATATCATAAATGATACTAAGTATCCACATAATATCCTTATTTTTTTATTTTTAAATTTTTTGTAATGTTTATTTACTTTTGAGAGAGAACGAGAGACAGAGTATGAGCAGGGGCAGAGAGAGGGAGACACAGAATCCAAAGCAGATTCCAGGCTCTGAGCTGTCAGCACAGACCCCAACATGGGGCTCGAGCCCACGGACCCTGAGATCATGACCTGAGCCAAAGTCAGATGTTTGACCAACTGAGCCACCCAGGTGCCCCGTAATATCCTTTTTTTTTTTTTTTTGTCTCTTGGCTCCCAAAACCTTCAATATTTACCATCTGTCTGTCCTTTTAAGAAAAAGTTTGTCGTAACAGAAATCCATGGGGGAGGGGAAGGAAAAAAAAAAAAAAAAAGAGGTTAGAGTGGGAGAGAGCCAAAGCATAAGAGACTGTTAAAAACTGAGAACAAACTGAGGGTTGATGGGGGGTGGGAGGGAGGGCAGGGTGGGTGATGGGTATTGAGGAGGGCACCTTTTGGGATGAGCACTAGGTGTTGTATGGAAACCAATTTGACAGTAAATTTCATATATTAAAAAATAAATAAATAAATAAATAAATAAATAAAATAAATAAAATAAATAAAAAATAAAAAATAAAAAAAAAAGAAAAAGTTTGTGAACAGTTGATCTAGTAAAAAACATAGGATTAATAAGCAGTAATACAAATGTGTTAAATGTTAAGATAGGAAAGTAAATAAAGTTCTATATCAGAAGGAGACATATCAGAGAATCAGGAAAAAGCTCCCTGAAGAAATTAAATATGTCTGTATGTGTGTTTGGGGGTAGAGGATAGATTGTTGCAAGGCCTCACATCCAGGATGCTTACAAATATCATAATAGCTGGTCCCTCTTGTCCCTTTACTCCTCACCTCTCAAAAAAATACCTTCCCCCTAAAAAATTACTCTTCCATGAATATTCCCAATATTAGGAAAAAGTACCATCATCCAAACAGTTGTAAGAACCCCTATCTTGGGAGATCATCCATGTCTTCGCAGTCCCTCACTCTTTGTTATCCAACAAGTCACCAAAATAGGATTCAAACCTTCTAGCTCCACTGCCATTATCCTAGACTAAGCCACTATCATCTCACCTGGTTCACCACAATAGCTAGTGTACTTGTGTTGTCCTTCTCTTGAATAAAACTTCTCAGTGAAGTTTTTAATCACCTGCCATCTCCCACCTCACACAAAAAAGGGAAAAATGTTACCGGGACAGCCAAACCAAAATCCCAAGGACAAAATCTACAAAATTGGGTGACAGGGTATCCCCTTGAATTCTCAAATACAAGCAGGATCTGGTTAAATCACCAACTATAGGACTCACATGGTATCAGCATATAAATAGAAGGAAACAGAAGGATAGAAGTAATATAATAGGGTAAATGAAGGACTTGAAGCCAGAAAAACCCCAAATCACAAATCACTAGAGTCTAGAAAGGCAATTTGAGAACAGCTACAAGTGGAAAAGATCTTTTGTATATACCAATACTATAAAGTAGGAAAAGTAAGGCTCTAGATTCAAAAGCTAAGGACTGAAATCCCCCTTCTTGGGCGAAGCCCTAAACTGAAAAGAATTTCTGGGAGCAGAATACCAAGTGAGCAGCACAGGCACAATGAAGCAAAGAAAAGGAGGGTCCAGATATAAGTGGGTTAATGAAACAGTCAGATCTCAGAACACAGGAAGCCAAATACTTCTTATCATTTCATAAAAATCAACAGAGGAAGGGGTATAGATAGGGCGGTAAAGGAGACAAACTATCCTGACCAACCTCTTGCTCCAAAAAGTTCAGGAAAGCCTATTATAAAATGAACAACAGAAAAGGATTGGGGTCAAATCCCATGTCGTAAGAAATGGGAAAATAAGGAGCAGAATGTTGACACTAGAAGCTTGCTACCAAAAAGCCATACCTATAAAACATAAAAATTATATCCAAGATAATGTGAAATAACATTTTATATCAGAATTAGAAAAACTTAGAAATCAGGAAACAATTTGAAATAAAAGAAATAAATTATTTCAGAAAGGAAACCTAACCAAGAATAATCATGAGATTCAATACACAATAGATAATGCTTAAGAGATAAAGAATGTGCAAATAAAATTTTAAATCAAAAAGAAATGAAGGTGAGGGGTGTGTGGCTGGCTCAGTTGGTAGAGCATATGACGCTTGATCTTGAGGTTGAAATTTCGATCCCCACATCGGGTGTAGAGATTGCTTAAAAATAAAATCTTTAAAAAAAAAAAACACCAGAAATGAAGGTGAAAATTATTAGAATGAAAGTGACAATAAAGTTAAGCAAAGATCCTAAATACACATAAGGAGTCTTCAAAGAAGAAGACCAAAGCAATGAAATACAGCAAATATTAAAAACTATAATTAAAGGGACGCCTGGATGGCTCAGTCAGTTAAGCATCCGACTTCAGCTCAGGTCATAATCTCAGGGTCCGTGGATTCGAGCCCCGTGTCGGGCTCTGTGCTGACAGCTCAGAGCTTACTTCGAATTCTGTGTCTCCCTCTCTCTCTGCCTGTCTCCTGCTCATGCTCTCTCTGTCTCAAAAACAAACATTAAAAAAAAAAAAAAACTATAAAGAGAAAAAAGTCCTGCAACTAGAAGTCTTGAAATTAAATATTGAAAGAGTACACCAATGCCTGGGAAATCAACTGAGAAAAACCAATACTAAGATATATTACAAAAACAAATGGATTTCCAAAAAGGAAAAAGAAAGAAAGAAAGAAAGAAAGAAAGAAAGAAAGAAAGGAAGGAAGGAAGGAAAAATGCCTCTGGGCATTAGACCAAAAAAATCTAGCGATTTATAAGGTAGGTCTAATAAATCAGTTCAATAAGGTCACAGAATACAACATAAAAACACAAAAATCAATTGTATGTCTATATACTAGGAATGAACACATGGGCACCAAAATTAAAAATACACCCAGTATCCTTTATAATCTCTCAAAAAATACTTAAGTATAAACCTAACGATACATGTATAGGACATACATGTGGAAAGCTACACAACACTGATGAAGGAATTCAAAGATCTAAAACAATAGAGAGACATATTGTATTCATGGATTAGTAGACTCAACTTGGTAAACACGTCAATTCTCCCCACAATAACATACAGATTTAACCCAATTCCGCTCAAAATCTCAGCAACATTCTTTGTAGATACAGAAAACAGTGTTCTAAAATTTATATAGAAAGGCAAAGTAATATGAAGAGCTAAAACAATTTTTAAATTTTTTTTAGTGTTTATTTTATTTTTGAGACCAAGAGAGACAGAGCATGAGTGGGGGAGGGGCAGGGGGAGAGAGAGACAGAGAGATACAGAATCCAAAGCAGGCTCCAGGCTCTAAGCTGTCAGCACACAGCCTGACACGGGGCTCGAACTTGTCAACCATGAGACCATAACGTGAGCTGAAGTCGGATGCTCATCCAACTGAACCACCCAGGCACTCCAAACAATTTTTAAAAAGAAGAAAGTGGAAGGGACCAGTCTATCCAATTTCAAGATTACACAGCTATAGTAAACACTGTGTGATACTGGTGGATCAATGGAACAGGATTAAAAACAAAAACAAAATAGACCTATACAAATATGCTCAAACTGATTTTTGACAAAGGGTAAAAGTAATTCAGTAAAGGAAAGATAGACTTTTCAACAAATGGTGCTGGAACAGGTAGACACTGCTAGACAAAATGTATTAATCTCAACTTAAGTCACATATACTACACAAAAATTAATATAAAATGAGATCACATTTAAGTGCAAAACTATAAAGCTGTTAGAAAAAAATCTCTGGGATCTAGAGCAAGGCAAAGAGTTCTTAAACTTGACCTTAAAAGCATGATGCATAAAGAAATAACTGGTAAACTGGACCTCATCAAAATTAAAAAATGTTGCTCTGAGAAAGCCCCCATGTGAAGGGGATAAAAAGCTATAGACTGGGAAAAAAAATTTGCAAACAACATATCTAATAAAGAGCTAATATCTAGAATATATAGAGAATTCTCAAAGCTAATTAGACAATCAATTAAATTAGAAAATGGGCAAAAGAAATGAAGAGACATTTTATCAAAGAGGATATACAGATGGCCAAGAAGCACAAGAAAAGATGTTCAATGTCATTTGCCATTAGGGGAATGCAAATTAAAACCACAATGAGATATTACTATACATCTATCAGAACAGCTAAAATAAACAACTGTGACAACACCAAATGTTAGTGAGTATGTGGAAAAACTTATACATTGCTAGTGGAATCGTAAAATGGTACAGCTATTAGGAAAACAGTTTCTTAAAAAACTAAACATGAAAATACCACAGTACACAGCAACTGCACTTCTAGATATTTCTCCCAGAGAAATGAAAACTTATGTTCACAAAAAAATCTGTAAATAAATATTTACAACAGTCTTATTCATAAAAAACCCAAACCTGGAAACACCCCAGGTATCCTTCATATAGTTTATATGGAGTTTTGGTTATATAGTTTAACCACACTACATATCATGTAGTATTACCAAACAGTAAAAAGAAATGAACTATTGAGACAAACAACTTGAACGAATCTCCAGGGAATTATGCTAAGAGAAAAAAAAAAGCTAATCCCAAAAGGTTACATACCATATGATTCCATTTATATAACATTCTTGAAGTAACAAAATTACAGAAAAGGAGATTAGTGGTTGCCAGGGATTAAGGGTGGGGGGCAGGGATGGGAAGGAGGGAGAATGGCTACTAATTGGCAACAAGAGAGAGCCTTGTGATAGAAATGTTTTATATTTTCACTGTATAAATATCAACATTTTACTATAATGTTACAAGATGTTATCACTGGGGGAAACTGGGTACAGGGTACATAGGTATTTCTCTGTATTATGTTCTACAATTGCATGTGAAGCTACAACTATCTCAAAATAATGGCCAATTTTTAAAAACTTTTTTAAAAAGGACACACTTGACATCAGATGCTGAGGAAAAGGGAAAGAGGTCACAACCAATGTCAATAATGCACATAATAGGGAATCAACAGATAACTGTAACTTAAAAGGGGGGGGAGCTAAATGATGCTAACCACTGTAACAAATATACAAACTTTCCAAAATTCCAAAAAGTAAACTAAAAAATTGTAAATAAAACAGATCACATATAAGTATTTTACACAAAAACAAATGGGAATAGGGAGGAAATAGGGTAAAGAGCTCAAGGAAACGAGGCTCCCCTTTGTCTTCACAAGCATATGAAAATGAATCACACACATGTATGAGAAAATTAAACTTCAAAAGAAAAGCAATTCCTAAAAATAAAAGATTAAAAAAATTAATGAACCTAAATATGTATCCACACGGCGACACAGTTACACTATCCCACATAACTTTTCAAGACAGTAATTTGTATATGCGCAGTCAACCCTAAAGACGAGGTAAGCACAAAGAAAACTCTACACTTTTTTCAGCAATTCTACTACTGGTTATCGTCTTGAGATTATTCTTACCCTGTTGTGTATGTATCTGGAATAAAGGAAATGAGTAATAATGTGATATTCTAATTCTACCATCCCAGGTATCAAAGGAATTTCAACCTGGGACAAAGGAGTCAAAGTTACATGATAGATGAGGCTTAGTAAAACCCTACCTACTTGAGTTGGAAATACCAATATATGCAGAAAAATCTTTTTAAAAACATTCCTCGGTGTGTCCACTTAAAATTCCTAAATCTGTCAAAAACACTCAGGAGTCACCTTGAAGGGGCTCCAATGGGTCAAAGATGGCCAATGAAAGTACTAATAAAAATAATAATCATAATGAACAGAAACATACACATGATTCAATTCATGAATTCAGAATATGAAAGAAAAACTAATTGGTCATCACTGGAAGGTGCTAATGAACCACCTCATTGTTCTGAAAACTGATAAATGGAAAGAATCAAGCACTCGTTTTGCCTTTACCTAAACAAATTTTATCATGGGGGTAACCTAAGTGAGGGGAAGCTTCTGTTGAAAATATTATTCCAACTAATGAAGAAGAAAGGACAGAATTAGAGTATCACCACTTACAACTCCTAGTAAATAATAAATTTAGGGAATGTTCCTCAGTGGCTGTCAGCATTACAGAGAGAGACATCACACACTAAGCGCAGTCCTGATGGAAGAGAAAACCATCACATAGGATGTACTCTTGTCCCCTCTGCCTAAAATAACCTGACCCTGATAAAGCCTTCAGATTCAACTATTAATTTATAGGAAATACAGAGGACAGATAAACATGTTAAATGACACCGTAAGAGGCAAAAAAAAAAAAAAAAAAAAAAAGATAGTGAAATTAAAAAGACTTCAAACTTAATCACAGTAAGGTTACAGACCTTTATCTGGATGCTAATCCAAACTGTTCAAAAATATGTAACATTTGAGATAATTGGAAATTTAAACACTGACTGGATACTCTGATACTTTTAAAGGAGTTACTGTTAGGGTCAGGTGTGTGTGAGACCGGGGGGGGGGGGGGGGGGGGGGAAATGAGAGAAATGGGGTAACTGTATTTATTTTAAATAGCATACATCTTTCTTAGTTAACAAAATACGTCAGGGTGCCTGGGTGGCTCAGTTGGTTAAGCGTCCAACTCTTGGTTTCAGCTCAGGTCATGATCTCACCGTTTTGTGAGTTTGAGCCCCAGGTTGGGCTCCACAGGGACACTGTGGAGCCAGCTTGGAATTGTGTGCCTCCCCCTCTCCCTGCCCCTCCCCCACTCGCACTGTTTTTCTCACAATAAATAAATAAACTTAAAAAAAAATATGTCACTTCTGGAACACCCCGTGCTTTTGAGAGGTCATCTGTTTCATTAAACTGGACTCCAGCTATAGCAGAAAAAAATACTTTTTTAATGCATTGTTAGACTCATGTAAGTAATAAGGGGATAGAGGAGCCAGTGAAGTTAAACCTATGGGGGAAGTCAAGTCATCAAAGGTAAATGTGTGAAAGGCAAAGTACCAGGCTAATAATCTATTTCACACTAGGAACTGAAACTAAGTGCAGACTCTGATCCGGGGTTAGAAAACTAAACTTATTTAGCCAGAATGCTCAAGATGGCCAAAATGAACTGTTTATCAACAGATGCAAACCTTCTCTGTCGAAAAGCAGTTCCATCAGGTTCTCAGGATTAAGTAAACGCCATCAAATATATAAGGAAATAAATAACTTTAAAGAGAGTCAGAACTAGAGTCAATGACCACAGTTAAAAACAAAGGCCCACCTTCCTTGGAATTAGAATACTAGAATTAATGTATGAAATATAAAATAACTTCAACAAATATTCAAGGAAAGGAAAAATGCAATGAAAATTATCAGCAAGCAAGAAATGATCAGAAATGAGATTTGAAAAAAAATACAGAAGTTTGAGATATGAATAATAATTGTTGAAATACAGTATGATAACCAAAATTAAGGTATCAACAAATGGGTTTTAGAGTAGATCTGATACAGTTTAACACAGATACAGTGAGCTGGAAGGCAAGCCAAAAAAAATGATCAATTATGAAATGTAAGAAGCACAAATTTTATAATTACAGAAGAAAAGGGTAAGCAACATAGAGAATATAGTAAGAAGTTACAAAACAACGTTTATTTGGGTTCCACAAAGATAAGAGGCATTGTGCAGAAGCAGTATCTGAAGCGATACTGGTTGAGAACCTTCCAGAATTGATGAAAAACACCGAACCACGCATTTAAGAAGCCAAACAAACTGTAAGCAGAAAAATAAAAAGAAATCACAGTAGAACTGCAGGACACAAAAGGAAAAAACAGAAAGTAAAGAAATCCTCAAAACAGAAAAAAAAAAAAAGAAAGAAAAAGAAAAACAAAGAAATCCTGAAAACAGCCAGAGAAAAACAGACTATGTTTAAAACACAACAGACTGAAAACTGACTTAAAAAAAAAAATTCTCTATTGATTTTATTTGCTACAGGTGAGCCCTTATAGAAATGGTTACATTTTACAGGTCTGTAATTTTATAATGAAATTATAAAGTACACAGTTTTTAATTTTTATTTTTTAAACAGCATATCCCATATTTTTCCTTCATAAAGCTTCTCAGTCATAGGAACAATTTCAGAATCACTTTAATAAAAAACACTCAATGGTTTTGACTGTATTTGCATAATTGTCACTTTACTAAAAAATTCTGCTTTGTCAAAACACAGGTCCTGTGTTGTATTGTTGACATGCAATTTCAAGTGGTTCTAGGGCCATGAAAAGTCTATGTTGGGGTGCCTGGCTACCTCATTCAGTGAGTTCGAGTCCCATATTGAGTTGTGGAGATTACTTAAAAATAAAACCTTAAATTAAAAAAAAAAAGAACCTAAGTCAACCCCAGGTTAAGAATCTATAATAATAAATAAATAATTGATGTGAGAAACAAAAGCAAAAGAAAAAAATCAAATTTCCTTGCTACTTACAGCCCAATGACAAGTCTTTGAAACAGGCAAAGTGACATTCCTCTAGGAACTCAACTGCCTCAGTGTTAATACTTTACTAAGGGGCAAAAGGCAATCTTAGCTTAACATTATCCCCAGCTCCAGGATCCTGCAAGTCTACTTTAACATGTAAAAATTCCTTTGGAAACTTCCTCTACCTCCCGAATATGTATTAGCAATCATCCTCCAAGTACATGGCTCACTAATACATATCTGAAGGGTCTCATTCCTGAGTTTTTACTAAACAGTAATAAATGACCTTTTTCTAACAATAGCTAGCCCCTTCAAGGTCCTGGAAACCTTGCTTCCAAATTCCTTAGAAACTTAACGCTATGTCAACCCCCTTCCCAACTTGAAAGTATGTAATCAGTCACCCCTCACAACCCCAGTGCAGCTCTTTCTGCCCATGGGTCTTGTCTCTATGCTTTAATAAAACCACCTTTTTGCACTGAAGATGTCTCAAGAATTCTTCCTTGACCATTTGCTTTGAACCCAAGCATTTCCACATCAATGATTTCAGAAAAGGGCAGGATTTGCAGTGATGGAAGTGTTTTACAACTGGATTGAGGAGATGGTTGCACAACTGTAAAAATTTTTTATCAAACTTTACACTAACAGGTGAATTGATGATATATAAACAATGCCTCAATAAACCTGTTTTTTTTTTTTTAATCCTCTGTAATATGGATATTTATATATTGTTCCCTGGGCTACAAACTGTTTTTCTATACATACCAACTGAAACAAATGTATATTTTACTTGAGGAAAAGGAGGTAGGAGACTGTATAAGGATACAAAATTGCCTTCTCAAGAGGTGATAGAGCTAGAAAACTAGAAAACTATAGCTCTGGAACAAAAACAATCAAACAAAAAGCCCAAAAAGCAAAACCAAAACAAAGCCTAAAGGTTATTGTGCTGATACTCCTTTAGACTGCCACCAACTGGGTATCCATGTTTCAAGGAATATAAGACAAAACTGGCTTCTGAAAAGCAATGGAAACCACAGGCAGTAAAATGATATCTTCAGGTGCCGAAAGAACATTAACCTCAAACCCAAATTCTAATAAAGAAGGAATAATAGAATTCACTACCACTTTACAAGAGTTAATACATTAATGGATCCAGGCAATGATTATCAAGCTTGCTAATATCATAACAAGAGGTAACATGACATTATGTATTATCTAATAGAAATATGTAATACCCAAGAAACCAAAGAGCCATCTCCTGGGAGAAAGGATTTGTAAAAATCATATTATCTGATAAGGGATTTTTATTGACCCTTTCAATTCAATAAGACAATAAAATTTTAAAAATGGGCAAAGCATCTGAATACAGTTCTCCAAAAATGATAAACAAATGGTTAATAATAAGCACAAGAAAAGATGCTCAACATAATTATCCATCAAGGAAATGCAAATCAAAACTACAATGAAGGGGTGCTTGGGTAGCTCAGTTGGTTGAGCATCCCACTCTTGATTTTGGCTCAGGTCCTAATTCCAGGGTCGTAAGATCGAGCCCTGCTTCGGGCTCCGCACTGAGCATGGAGCCTGCTTAAGATTCTCTCTCTCTCCCGCTTCCCTCACTCCCTTGCTCACATGCTCACTTGCTCTCTAAAAATGAAAAACTACAATGAAACACTCACTAGGTTGGATAAAATTTTAAAAGGACAAATAAGTACTGGTGAGGATGCGCAGAAATTGGAACCCTCACACACTGCTGGAGAGACTGTAAAACGTCATAGCCACTCTGGAAAACAGTTTGGCAGCTCCTCAAAAGGTTAAACATCATACTACCATTTGATCCAGCAATTCTACTCCTCGGTGAATACCCAAGAGATATGAAAACATATGCCTGCACAAAAACTTGGACACGGATGTTCGATGCAACCTATCCACAATGGCCAAAAAGTGTGAACAACCTAAACCTTCAACCAATGAATGGATAAATACAATGTGATATATCCATACAATGGAATACCATTCAGCAACAAAAAGGAAGGAAATACTGACATGTACTAATAACATTTCAACATAACTTGAAAACATCATGCTAAGTGAAAGAAGCCAGTCGCAAAAGACCACGGACATGTATTATATGGTTCGACTTATATGAATGTCTTTAATAGGCACATCTGTGGAGACAGAAAGCAGATTCATCGTTGCTTACATCTGGGGAAGGGGGTTGTTTGGGGAGGATACAGAAATGGGAAGTGACTACTAAAGGGGCTAACATTTATTTTTGTGGTGATGAAAATATTCTTTTTTCTACAATGTTTATTTTTGAGAGAAAGAGAGTGGGGGCGGGGCAGACAGAAAAAGAGAAAAGGAGACAGAGGATCCAAAGTGGGCTCTGTAACAGACACATGAAAAGATGTTCAACGTCGCTCCTTATCAGGGAAATACAAATCAAAACCACACTCAGATATCACCTCACGCCAGTCAGAGTGGCCAAAATGAACAAATCAGGAGACCATAGATGCTGGAGAGGATGTGGAGAAACGGGAACCCTCTTGCACTGTTGGTGGGAATGCAAACTGGTGCAGCCGCTCCGGAAAGCAGTGTGGAGGTTCCTCAGAAAATTAAAAATAGACCTACCCTATGACCCAGCAATAGCACTGCTAGGAATTTACCCAAGGGATACAGGAGTACTGATGCATAGGGGCACTTGTACCCCAATGTTTATAGCAGCACTCTCAACAATAGCCAAAGTATGGAAAGAGCCTAAATGTCCATCAACTGATGAATGGATAAAGAAATTGTGGTTTATATACACAATGGAATAGTACGTGGCAATGAGAAAGAATGAAATATGGCCTTTTGAATTTTTTTTTTTTCAACGTTTTTTATTTATTTTTGGGACAGAGAGAGACAGAGCATGAACGGGGGAGGGGCAGAGAGAGAGGGAGACACAGAATCGGAAGCAGGCTCCAGGCTCCGAGCCATCAGCCCAGAGCCTGACGCGGGGCTCGAACTCACGGACCGCGAGATCGTGACCTGGCTGAAGTCGGACGCTTAACCGACTGTGCCATCCAGGCGCCCCTGAAATATGGCCTTTTGTAGCAACGTGGATGGAACTGGAGAGTGTGATGCTAAGTGAAATAAGCCATACAGAGAAAGACAGGTACCATATGGTTTCACTCTTATGTGGATCCTGAGAAACTTAACAGAAACCCATAGGGGAGGGGAAGGAAAAAAAAAAAAAAAAAAGAGGTTAGAGTGGGAGAGAGCCAAAGCATAAGAGACTCTTAAAAACTGAGAACAAACTGAGGGTTGATGGGGGGTGGGAGGGAGGGGAGGGTGGGTGATGGGTAGTGAGGAGGGCACCTTTTGGGATGAGCACTGGGTGTTGTATGGAAACCAATTCGACAATAAATTTCATATATTAAAAAAAAAAAAAAAAAAGTGGGCTCTGTGCTGACAACAGAGAGCCTGATGTAGGGCTCTAACTCCCACAGTACGAGATCATGACCTGAGGGGAAGTCAGTCAGATGCATAACCGACTAAGCCACCCGGGGTGTCCGAAAATATTCTAAAATTAAGTGTGGATGGTGTGCCTGGCTGGTTCAGTCAGTGGAGGGTGTGACTCTAGATCTCTGGGTTGTGAGTTCAAGCCCCATGCTGGGTGTAGAGATTACTTAAAAATTAAAAAAAAAAAAAACTTTATAAATAAATAGATAAAATTGACTGTGGTTATAGTTGTGCGACTATGAATACGCTAAAAACCACTGAGTACACTTTAAATGAGTGAACTGTACAGCACATGAAAATGCATGTGAATTATATCTCAATAAAATGTTTTTTTTAAGTATATGATACTATCTATAAATCAGTCTTAGCAAATGAACAAACCAAAAGCCATATTAAATCTCTGTATCTAACAACCAATTTACAGGAAACACAGAGAACAGAAAGACACTACACACTATTGGGATGCAACCAGCCAAATACAGAATAACCCCATTTCTCTAGCAACAGCTAACAAGTCAAAAAAGAGGGAGGAGTGGTTTGGGAAATACAGTAGGAGCCTACAGATTAAAAGATTTAAGAGTCATACCAACCAATCACAATAAATGGACCTTATCTGGATACTAATCCAAAAAAAACTCTAATGTGTTTTATACACACATGCACATGCATATGTTACACATAAAAGTTAACTGGGGAGGGGCGCCTGGGTGGCGCAGTCGGTTAAGCCTCCGACTTCAGCCAGGTCACGATCTCGCGGTCCGTGAGTTCGAGCCCCGCGTCGGGCTCTGGGCTGATGGCTCAGAGCCTGGAGCCTGTTTCCGATTCTGTGTCTCCCTCTCTCTCTGCCCCTCCCCCGTTCATGCTCTGTCTCTCTCTGTCCCAAAAATAAATAAAAAACATTGAAAAAAAAAAAAAAGTTAACTGGGGAAATTTTAACATTGACTGGATCTTTAATGGTAAATTACTAGTATTAATCATGTTTAGTTGTAATTTCAAAAACAGCAGGGCTCCTGGGTGGCTCATGTCAGTTAAGCATCTGACTCTTGGTTTTGGCTCAGGTCGTAATCTCACGGATCATGGGTTCGAGCCCCACATTGGGCTCTGCCCTCTCTCCCTCTCTCTCTCTGTCCCCCACACCCCGTGCTCTCTCCCTAAATAAATAAACTTAAAAAAAGAAAGGGCCCCCAGTAAACCCAAATATATACAGGAATTTGATATGATGGAGATGGCACTGCAGGCCACTGGGAAAAACATACTATCCAGTAAATGGTTCTGAGCCAAATAATTATCCCTTTGGGGGGAAAGTGACACTGGATACCAACTGTATCAAAATCAATTCCAGATTGTTTAAATTCTTATAAAAGCAACACTTCAAATTTTTAAAGAAATCTGAGTGGAGAAAAATTTCTTAAGGAGAACACAAGAAATGCTAAAACCAAAAGAACAACTCTGTTTAAAATTGAATTTGTTTTTTTTGAAAGAAGCCACATAGAACGGAAAAAGACAAGCCAAACTAGAAGGATACCTGAAGCATGAACAGTGAAAAATAATTACCCAGAATATATAAAGTATTCATATTCTGGGTGGCTCATTCAGTCGAGTGTCCAACTCTTGATTTCAACTCAGGTCATGATCTCAGGTTGAGTCCCCATCAGTCTCTGTGCTAATGGCATGGACCCTACTTGAGATTCTCTGTCTCCTTCTGTATCTGCCCCTCCTCTGCTCATGTGCTCTGTTTTTCTCAAAAATAAATAAATGTTAAAAAAAAAAAAAAGAATTATATTAAAAAAAAAGGATAGTCAACCTTATTAGTCAAAATGCAAACTTAGATCACAATGAGATACCATCCTACCCTTAAGATTGCCAAACATTAGGGGCGCCTGGATGGCTCAGTCAGTTAAGCGACCAACTTCGGCTCAGGTCATGATCTCACAGTCCGTGAGTTCGAGCCCCGCGTTGGGCTCTGTGCTGACAGCTCAGAGCCTGGAGTCTGCTTCAGATTCGGTCTCTCTCTCTCTCTCTCTGAACTTCCCCTGTTCATGCTCTGTCTTTGTCTCAAAAATAAATAAATGTTAAAAAAATTTTTTTAAAAATATCTATTTATTTTGAGAGAGACAGAGACAGAGACAGAGACGGCATGAGCAGAGGAAGGGCAGAGAGAGAGGGAGACACAGAATCCAAAGCTGTCAGCACAGAGCCTGACGGGCTCAAACTCATGAACCATGAGATCATGACCTGAGCCAAAGTCAGTCACTCAACTGACTGAACCATCCAGGAGCCCCTATTGCTTCAAAATTTGTATGTACATTACCTATTTTTGTATATCGAATATCACATAATTTTTAAATGTTTAAAGGAAAGAAAATAATGCTGCTGATGTGTACCATTTTGAGTGGTCAATAGTAGTGATCCACTGACATTTTGCCTCCCATCTCACTTGCATCTAGTAGCATCGATATACCAAACTGCAGCCACGCAAAGTATAAACTAATGCTAAATATTCCCCATCAGATTCCAATTCAAAGAACATGATCCGAAAGACACGGACAATCTCAATACCACTCCAGTGTCTACTTCAAACTCTCATTTATCTAAAATATCTAAATATCTAAAGTATTTACTTTACTCTGGGTTAGGTTAGTAGTTCTCAAACTTTAGCCGGTGTCAGAATTAACCTAGCTTGTTAAAACAGACTGTTGGACTCCATTCCCAGAATTTGAGCAGCAGGTCTGGAGTAAGGGCCAAGAATTTGTTTGAAGCAAGATCCCAGGTTGATGCTACTGGTTCAAGAACCACAATATTAGGAGCCACAATTTTAGGGTACAACTCTAGGGTAATAAATAAAACATATAGCAAGCAACTCAATTGTCACCAATGAGAAAGCATCAAAGAATTCTACTGAACGATTTTCCTCTAAGCTACTTATAAATAATGTGAATTCATCAATGTACACTGGATACATACATATCAGGCAAATTACATTAGTGCACTGCTGATGGCACAACGTGGTGGTTAGAAACCTCTGCTCAGGAGTCAGCGATCTACATTTAAATCCTGGCTTCCCCACATGCAAACTTTATGATATTTTAGGAATGTTACTGGCCTATCTCAGCTTCTTTACCCATAAAATGAAGATAACAATGCCTTAAAGGGTTACTGAGACAAATAAGTCCAATTCATGCTGACTGTGACAGGGTCAGTGCCTGGCATAGAAAGCCCTTAGTACATGTTAGCTATCTTCACCATCATTATTAATAATGCTTTCATATTCCACATGTGTCACGGCCAATGTCTCATCTATCTCTATATTACTTCAAGAATGCTTCCACACAGTTGTAGAAAAGGCTTATACCATCTAATCACATATCCCCCATGTCCATTCTCATTTCTGTCACCATCTCCTTTATATTCACTTAAGACTCTGGCAGCTGGCTCAATTTTCTTCCCCCAACTGAGTCTTGACAGCATCCCTGGTGCCTTCAACAACCCTTCAAACAACCCAGTTCAAGAGGCTGGTCAGGGCAGACTGAGGCTCTTCCTTTTTCCTAAATTTTAATTTCACCATGACTCAAGACTCTGCAGCAATCCTTTCATCAAGAGCCAGCACAGATCTGCCAGTCCAATTAGGATAAATTTTGGATGTTTTACATTTCATTCAAAACCCTGAAATGCTCAACATTTTAATATGAAATGAAAATATGAAATTTTAAACAGTATGTACAGTGTTCTCTAATTTGAGGAATCTCTGATTCTAGCAGCAACACTCTCCCTAGATCCAATTAAGACATTAAACAATTTCCCATTAATTAGCCATTGAACAGATTGACCTAGATCCACAAAGATTACCTTAATCCCTTAACTCCTTGAATTTCTCCCAATTTATCAACCCTCTCTGGTTTTTGCTTCCTTCTTACATACTTTATACTTTATTGCCCTGGCAAAAAGCTAACCCTGGGTCACTTCAATTTTCACTCTAAAAGCTGGGCTGCTAAGTGCTGTAAGAGAAAAAAACAAAACAAAAAACAAAAAACAAACTCAACCTCCCTGCATTATGGGTATTACCAATTCTAGGTCTAAGATCTCTATGCTTGCTGTCTGGAAATCTTTCCAGGGTGCTCTAGCTAGATTTTGCACCAAAGGTTACTGCTTTCAAACCCCCTTCTCTATATCCTTTCTTTTAACAGAAGACCAGACCTCCTATTTTAAAAAGGCAGTAATCAACAGATAGTAGCAATTCTCTCAAATCTCCTCTCCAATGCCATCCCCAATAACCTGCATCCTCCAACATTCTCTTCTTTCATCCTAACACAAATGACACAGCAAGAGGTGTCTGTCTTTGCTCTCATCTTAGGGGTCTTACTTCATCAATTATCTCCTCTCTCCCATGGTGCAACCTCTATTTCCTATCATCATGAGTAACCTCACGTCTCTTTCATCTTTTTTTAAGCCTTTCCTCACCCTACATCTTCTTCTACTCCTTAGAGCCAAATTCTTGAAAGAGTGGTCTATACTGTCTTCACTTCCATTCACTTAGCCTGCTCCCAACCAAAGTTCCATTGGCACTGCTATTGCCAAGATGATTCATGGAACACAATCCTTATGTGGCATCTCTGCAGGAAAACACTGTTAGCCATTCATTGTCACCCCCTTAACTTGCATACCATCCTCTACGGTCTTCTTCCTCCATTTATCCATGTTGTTCTTCCCTATGTTCTGTCTACAGCCCTATAGGCCTATTCATGTACTCACTCTACCTAGGATAGCACATATATTTCCGTGGCTTCAATTACCAACTACCTATTAATAACTGGACCATTTGG
Source organism: Panthera uncia (assembly GCF_023721935.1). NCBI lineage: Eukaryota > Metazoa > Chordata > Mammalia > Carnivora > Felidae > Panthera > Panthera uncia. Next base: position 20,600,264 of record NW_026057576.1, on the reverse strand, counting down.
ATTTGTTTCCTGATGAATTCTGAAACATGCGATAATGTATAACTTTTCAGTAAGGTTATCAGGTTACATTTAGTTAATCTTTAAATACAGGTAAATATTTATGCCTAGTATTTAAAATAATATTGTATACTGTTTTGTCTACCTGTATATGGTCTACATTGCAATTAGTCAATATAATATATCACAGTGGAACAACTACTCTTTTTTTTTTGGTATCATAACAGTTTTGAGATATAATTCACACACCATACATTTCACCCATTTGAAGTATACAATAGTTTTTAGGACATTCAGGGTTGTGTAAACATTTCCAAAATCAATTGGAGTTATTTTCATTACTACAAAAAGAAACCCTGTATCCTTTAGTAGTCATCCCCCATCCCCGCCCCAGCTTCTGCCCACCCTCCCATCCCAATGCTACACAACGATTAATATACGCTGACTCCATAGATTTGCATCTTCTGAACAGTCATATAAATGGAATCCTACAGTATGTGTCTTCTGTGACTAATTTCTCCTATTTATCCATGTTGTTAGCTTTTAACAGTATTGCATTCCTTTTTATTGTTGAATAATATTCCATTATAAAGATATGCCACATATTATTTATTTATTCATCAGCTGACAGACATTTGGATCGCTTCCATTTTTTGACTACTATGAATAATGCTGCTATGAATAAGTTTTTATGGGGACATACACTTTTATTTCTTTTGGATACATAACTTGGAATGGAATTAATGGATCATATGGTAACTAAATGTTTAACTTTCTGAGAATGCCAAACTATTTTCCCAAGTGGCTATACCTTTTTATAATCCTACCAACAATGATGAGGTTTCAATTTCACTATATCCTTACTGACACTTCTTATTATCTGCTTTTATTATTTAGCCATCCTAGCAGGTTTTGTGAAATGGCAACTCCTTGTGGTTTTTATTTGTATTTCCCTATGACCAATGACAGTTGGCATTTTCCCACATGCTTATCAGTCAACTGTATATCTTCTTTGGAGAAATGTCTATTCAAGTCCATTGTCTACTTTTGAATTGGGTTGTCTTTTTATTATTGAGTTTTAAGAGTCCTTCAAATATTCTATCCCTATCTGATGTGATTTGCAAATACTTTGCTCCATCCTGTGGGTTTCTTTTTACTGTCTTGATAGTGTCTTCTGAAACACAAAGATTTTTAACTTTAATGAAGTGCAATTTATCCATTTTTATGTGATCGTTTGTGCTTTTTTGATGTTGTTGCTAAGAAACTACTAATTAATCCAAAATCACAAAGACTTGCACCTAGTTTTTTTTTTCCTCCATTTTTTTTAAGAATTAACTCTTACATGTAGGTCTTATATACATTTTGAGTTAATCTTATAGTGTAAGGTAGAGGTCCAACTTCATTCCTTTGCATGAGGATATCCAGTTCAGTTGTCCCAATACCATTTGTTGAAAAGACTTTTTTTTTCCTGTTGAATTCCTGTTTTGTTATTTCCTGTTTGGGCACCCTTGAAAATCAATTTACTATATATGTAAAAGTTCATTTCTGGACTCTCGGTTCTATTCCATTGATCTACATGCCTATCCTTATGCCAGTATTATACACTCTTGATTTATGAACCATTGCTTTTGATTGGTAAACTGTTAAAACAGTACTACTAACATCTGAAGACTTCATTCAAGAATAAGCCAAGAAAATAGAAAATTAGTTAAAAATAAAATTCAAGAGATTATCCACACCAGATGATTAAAAAAAAAAAAATCTGTGCACAACTAAAAAAAATTTTAAGATGCTACTGTGCACAACTAAAAAAAAAAAAAATGTTTATGGGGCTACTCATAAAAAAACAAAATATGTAATGGGGGCAGGAAGATGGTGTGTAAGGAAGTTTAGTTTCTGAGAAGAAAAGGTAGCCACACAAATTTCATATGCCAGACTTGAATCATCCCCTCAACTGCAGCTCCCTTTAGCCAGCATACTTCAAATAAACTGCTGGATTTGCAAATAAGCAGGTTTGGGCATATTCTGCAAGACCAACACCTTGGGAATGTAAGCAGCTTAAAACTCTCCTGAGCTGAGTGTCTCTGGATCACTCTCAAGAAAACCCCACAAGTCCCTTAACATATTCAAAACTGAGCTCATCATGTCTCTCACTGATCTTGCTTCACCTATTGTTTTTACCCTATCTGTAGATAATAGCACTTTTCAAAAGTAGGATATTCAATTACCTCAAAAAGTGGTTCTGAGAATTAAATGAGATAAACATTAACAAAAGCACAGTTTGAATCAGAGTAGGTAGTCATCAATGTGTATTTCCCTTTTCTACAGGTTGTGGTCTGTATTTTCAATTTTAAATCCTATTATTTCTGAACACTGAACTTTTATGGTAGAATACCATTAACAGCCCCTTGCCTGTATATTGAGAACACCTTCCAGGAGGACTGAAGACTGAAAAGGGCTACTTAGCTTTGAACAGGAACCATGAATTCTAGATACACATTTTATCTCACTATAAGATACTCCACTTTAAAGCAATGATGGCTGCAATTTGTTTTTTAATCTTTTCTTAGCCTTTAAGTATGGGTTACATTGTGTGTGATCATTAGAAGCACCAACTAGTTCTGCCTCAGGGTATTAGAGGAATTTCCCAGAAAAAGATGACATTTCCTAAGTGATTTTTTTTCTCAAAGATTCATAGTATATGAACCAACATTGCCCTTTCAAACAAAACAAAACAAAACAAAACAAAACCCAGCCCGATGACTTAAAATCTAAATACCAGAATTCCACGTTACCCTTATTACATATAATTTTCCATCCTGAAAATGTTTTCATTATATAATTTGTGCTAATATTAGGTGTACTTTACCTTTTTTCTTTTAATAACAGTTTTATTCAGATACAATTCACATACCATAAAATTCACTCCTTTAAAGTATAAATTTAGTGGGTTTTAGTACAGACTTGTGCTACCATCACCATTACCTAATTTTAGAACAATTTCATCACCAAAAAAAGAAACCACATACCCTTTATCATTCATTCTCTATACTTCTCCACAACCCCTGGCAATCACTAATCTATTTTCTGTATCTATAGACTTGACTATCTTGATATTTCATATAAATGGAATCATGTATGTGGCTGGCCTTTTTTTGTCTGGATTCCTAGCACAATGTTTTTAGATTCACCTAGGTTGTAGCATGTATTAGTACTTCACTTCTCTTTACTGCTGAATAGTACTCCATTGTATGAATATTACACATTTTATTTATTCATTCATCAATTGATGGGGACACTGGGTTGTTTCTACATTTGCCTATCACAAATAATGCTACCAAGAACATCTGTGTACATGTTTTCATATCTCCTGAGTATGTACCTTACAATCCTACCAGACGAGTATGAGTTTTCCAATTGCTACATACCCTCCTCAACACCTGCTATTATCTGTTTGTTTTAGCCATTCTAATGGGTATGAAGTAATATCTCATTTTCTTTTGATCTGTATTTCTCAGATGACTAATAATGTTGAGAATCTTTTCATGGGCTTATTGGCCATTTGTATAATTTCTTTAGAGACTTTTCTATTCAAGGCCTTTGCCCATTTAAAACTTGGATTGTCTTTTTACTACTGAGTTCTTTATAATTCTAGGTAAAAACTCCTTATCAGATATATGATTTTCCCCCATCTGTGGGCTGCCTTTTTACTTTCTTGGTATATTTTGAAGCACAAAAGATTTTAATTTTGATGAAGTCCTATTAGATATTTTCTTTCGTCACTGTGTTTTTAGTGTCATACTAAGAAAACATTGCTTAATCTGAGGTTATGAATATCTACACCTGTGTTTTCTCCTGAGACTTTCACAGTTTTATTTCTTACATTTAGATCTTTGGTCAACTTTGAATTAATTTTGTATATGCTGTGAGGCAGAGGTCCAATTCTTATACCAGCACTGCAGTCTTGGCTACTGCAGGTATACAGTAAGTTTTGATATTGCTAAGTTTGAGTCCTCCAACTCTGTTCTTTTTCAAGATTGTTTTGACTACTTTGGAGTCACTTGTATCCACATAAATTCTAGAATCAACTTGTCAAAATCTGTTAAAAAAGACAAAAAAAAGCAAGCCAGCTTGAACTCTGATAGGAATTGCAGTGAATCTGGAAATCATGTAAGGAATATTTCAGTTTACTGTTATTAACTCTTCTAATCCATGCACATACAGTGTCTTTCCATTTATTCAGGTCTTTTTTGATTTCTTTCAATAAAGTAAATAGTTTTCAGGGTAGAAGTCTTTTGTTTTTTATTTTTTTAATGTTTGTTTATTTTTGAGAGAGAGAGAGAGAGAGAGCGAGTGAGTTGGGGAGGAGCAGAGAGACAGGGAGCCACAGAAGCCAAAGCAGACTCCAGCCTCTGAGCTGTCAGCACAGAGCCAGACACAGGGCTCCAACTCAGGACGGGTGAGATCACGACTTGCGATGAAGTCAGATACTCAACCAACTGAGCCACCCAGGTGCCCCCAGGCACTTTAACAAGACTTTAACAAAGTCTTAAATTTTGTTAAATTTATTTCCCAGTATTTATTCTTTGTAATGGAACTGTTTTCTTAATTTCATTTTCAGATTGTTCATTGACAGTGTGCTGAAATAAAACTGCTATGTATGTAGTGACCTTATATCCTGAACCTAGCTGAACTCACACATTAGAGTTGCAATAGTTTTTTTAGTGGATTCCTTAGGATTGTCCATATACAAGATTAGGTCATTTTCAAATAGAGGATAGTTTTACTTACTTCCAATCTGAATGTCTTTCCTTCCTTCCTTCCTTCTTCCCTCCCTCCCTTCCTCCTTTTCTTTCTTTCTCTTTCTGTTCTTTCTTCCTTCCTTCCTGTCTGTCTTCCTTCCCTTCCAATCTGAACATCTTTCCTTCCTTCCTTCCTTCCCGCCCTTCCTCCTTTTTCTTTTTCTTTCTTTCTTTCTTTCTTTCTTTCTTTCTTTCTTTCTTTCTT